>NC_052404.1:180000-374137 GCF_009389715.1 Phoenix dactylifera
TCAAATCTTTTGGACACTCGAATAGTTGTTAGCTACTGTGGTGCAATTTCTGAAAAAAATTTGCTATGTAATGTCTCACAAAAGTTTAAGTAAATTTGCATCCATCTTATCTGCCTCTACTATTTATGAACATCATCAAGCTGAGCTTGGTGCTGCTCAAGCTTGGTCAGTTAATAAACCAAGCCTGTAACTGAGCTTAAGCTTGATTTGTTTAATTGGTAAGCAATCCTAAATAAACTTCTTAACAGTTGAGCTCAAGTTGTTCAGAAGCAGCTTGGCTTCGTTGTCAGCCCTATGTGGAATGGCAAAGGCTCCCTCGATTAGTAAATGAAGTAAGTTTTTCCTGAACTAAACTTGAAATAATGTTGATGTAAAAAAGAATTCTAAGAGACCATGCATAGATGGACCCACAAAAATGAAACCTCCTGTACATAACAGTTACATTTTTATGTTTCCTATTATGGAAGAAAGTTTAACAGAAGAAATCATGCAGGCTTGCACTGTTAGAGAGTGAATGATAAAAAAAAAAAATAATTCGCTTTCAAATCCTAATTAATCGCCCCACGAGCCTTGGATGCTCAATCTCTCATATACATTGCATGTGACAGAGACTAGTGTTTGATAAGATTAAGCTTGAATATATAGACCACAAAAACATTCTTTAATTTACTTATTATTGTATAATGTCAATTAAAAATCTTGGCTCGGTCACGCCCCCTATTTGACGCCAAATGCAAGTGGAGGAGATGTTCTTGTATTAGTGATTTATAGCTTAAATCCAATAAACAATCAAGATTTCAATAGCACAAATTGCCCCATGGATGAAACCCTTCAAAACCATTATTTCTCCATTAGAACAACAAAAAAACAATATCATGCCAATAACAATGTTATTTGCATATGATGTTACTTACTTAATAACAATACTTTAATTAATATAAATATTTTCATTAATTAAAAATTAAATATGTAATCTGAAAAGAAATATTAAATAGACTTATTATATTATGAATTCTATTTATTTTTATTATTATAATGACAATTCCAAGAAACACACTTAATTCCTAATTTCACTCTACATCCACCTTCACAAGTATTACACTTGCAAGATACCGATAACTATAAGTCTTCAAAATCATTACTTGTTGAAAAATATCAATGCATACCCTACGAATTAAACTCTAGTTAAATATACTATATTTGTTTTAAATATATTTTCTATAATTTTCTAGAATCTCTCCATCTCAAACACCAACCTACATATGTTTTGCACCCATTCCTTTGTCACCATCGTAGTAGTTAAAATTTATTTTAATAAAGCATGAATATAGATTGTAATCCGTTAATGTTAAAAGATAAAGTTATTAGAAATTATATGAGAAAATAAAATTACTGGAGAAAACAAGATTGCTTAATCTATTTATAGTAATTCTTTTTTACGACAAAAAGGGGAAGGCCTCGTATACTATAGTTATCTAGGTCCTAATATTTGGTTGTTGAATATATATTATCTAAGATAACGACGGCACTCCTCTTCACAAATTCATGAAAAACATCAAACATAAGAGGCCTTAGTAGGATTTTTCAAAATTGTTATTTACACCTTGAAAATTAGAATGAATTTTGCACAAAAAACTGCTAAAAAAGTGATTTTGCCAAAGAAGAGATTATTCTTTTTGTACAAAACGATGCATATTTATACTTTCCAGATAATTTTATCCTTGGATATAAGTATAAAATCTTTCATACAGATTTACGAATCCCTAATAGGCTTCTACTAGGTATATTTTGAATTTTGATATATATTTTATATTTTAAAAAAATTATTAGATCCAAAAATAAAATTATCTAGGAAACTATATACATCCTTTTACAAAAAAACAAAAAAAAAATGATTCAATGATCTCTTACAAAATCGATAATTAAATAAATTTTGATGCAAAATCTACGAAATTATATGAGATTCATATATTGAATAAAGATTTTTTTTTTATTTTTTTTCTTTTCCTTCAAAATTAAAAAATTTAAAAGCTGGTCACCACCTGCCGTTTGTTTCCCTCTGTTACCGCGTTCTGAAGCCATCTCTCATCTTCCATACCTACCGCTGATAACTCCATCTCTCCTCAAACGCAAACTACCTCCCTCACCATCTCTCCTCGCTCCATGTTCCCTTACCCCACTCCACCTCCAATCCCTTTTTCTAGGGTTTGGGTTTGGGTTAGGAGTTCAAACGAGGTGGGGCCTTCCCTGCTTCCTTTGCCGCTGCTGGGAGTGCGTCAGACAGCGCCATTGGAGCTTAGATCCCAGGCCTTATCGGCCCGTCACCAACCGTATAAGCCCGAGTGGCAACCACCGACCCCCGCGGGATCTCGTCTTCAAGCGAAATGGCTCCGTAGCTTCGGCTGTGTCGGTTGGGGCCTGATTTGATTGGAATCGCTGGGTCTCGGACTAGGGAAGACAGTGCTCTTAATTTGTTTTTCTTGCGGAGGACGAGAAGGGGATACGGGTATAAGAGGAGGAAGGGGAAGGAAAGGGGTGCTGGGTGTGGCTGGAGATCCGTGGTGCACAGGTACTCAGAAAGACTGGAGCTTGCATTTGAATGCAACTTATTTGTTTGATTGTTTTTTTGGCGTTGCAATTATCGAATTATGGCATGATTTGATGAGGGAAAATGGGTGTGGGAATAAAAAAAGGATTTTGATTCTCTTAGGTTAAGAACTCTATTATAATATTCAGTTTTTCGCTTTTTTTCCCCAACAAAATTGATGTTTTGGTTTGTAAATCTGTTATCTTGATATGTTCCTTGTTTTTTTTTTTAAATTTAGTGCTGGAATTTGGTGCCGAAAGGGTTAGAAGGGATATGGATATTGAAAAGTTGTAACTTTTATGTTGATAGAAAGAAAGAGAATCTGATGGGTTTATTTTGATAGCACTGGGATATGAATATACTAAATATAGGTTCTTTTTTCCATATTACTATTTGATATCTTCTTGTCATCTTGTGCAATCCTCGTATTGCCTTTTATCTTCCTTTGAACTTCTTTTCAGGGAGAAATTGAAGGTTGCTTTTGAAAAATCATGCCACCCTGCACATGGATGCTGCTCCTTTCCTTTTCAGATTGAGCTGTTGCAAAATAATAATCAAACTGCACTTTGCTATCTATAAGAATTTAAGAATCACTTAGTGGAAATGTTGGATTTTGGTTGTTTATCTAGTCTTTATATTACCTTCAAAAATGGTCTGGATGTATTTATCAAACTGATATTGATTAACATTGTGCTGGTTCTGATCCATCTACAATGGTTCAAATAATGCTAAAATTAGAAGTCAGTAGTAATTACATTAGCAGATGATTCTTTTATCATTTGGATGTCCATAGCAACTCTAACATATATAGATTTGTCCTTCATGAGAATTCTGATTGATCATTTGACTAAGTGCACCTGCAAGTAAGCATGCATGCCATATCTATAATTCCTATCTGTTATGCATTGCATTCCTGCAAGGTACTGCCTGGATATAGTTTCTTCAACATATTTTCTTCAATAATTACATTAGCAGATGGTCCTTTTATCCTTTGGATAAGTCCATATCAACTCTAACATGTTTATATTTGTCCTTCATTGGTTTCCCTCTCAGAGAAATCGGATTAGTAATTTGAGTATGTCTGCCTGCAAGTAAGCATGCATGCATGTCCATATCTATATTAATTCCTATCTGTTATGCATTACGTTCTGGCAAGGTACTCCCTGAATATAGTTTCTTCAATATATTTTCTTCAGTCAGATTCATCTTTTCCTATCTTTTTTTGCAGGAATTTTGGCATCGAAAATATGTCATCATCTGATAGCACTCTTGATCAACATCTATCCAAAAAAACAGCTCTTGGTCTTAAGCTATGGGTCATAATTGGTATAAGTGTTGGGGTTGTTCTATTGTTTGCTCTTTCTCTAGTTGTAATATGTGTTGCTATTCAGAATCGGAGAAAATATAGAAGGGCACCAGATAGCCTCCCAACCACTCAAATACCTGCAGTTTCAAAGGAAATTAAGGAGGTAAGGGTGGAGCAAGTCCCATCCAATGACTTCATTGCACATGAAGGAATTCTTCTCACAATTCAAGAGAGATCCAGTGAAAATGACTCAAATAAGCTCGTGGTGGATTCGGGCTTGCGTAGGTCAAGTCATGCTGATAGAAATAGTCATTCGGGCTCATTTCATTATGTTGAAAAAGATGGTAGCTCCCACTCTGGTGAAGGAGGTTCAGAGATAGTTGCAGTTAATGGAATATCTTCAACCTACCCGATAGATGCCCCCTCACCTTTGACCGGCCTGCCAGAGTTCTCTCAACTTGGATGGGGTCATTGGTTCACTTTAAGAGACTTAGAAATTGCAACCAATCGTTTCTCGAAGGATAATGTTATCGGGGAGGGTGGTTATGGTGTTGTTTATCGTGGCCGCCTGGTCAATGGAACTCCAGTCGCAGTTAAGAGGCTTCTCAACAATCTGTAAGTTAATAATTGATTCATATAAAATTTCACAAACTCATTGCACAGGTTTGACATTGTGGGTTTCCTTTCATTGTGCTGTTTTGGAATGCAGAGGCCAAGCAGAAAAGGAGTTTAGGGTGGAAGTTGATGCCATCGGTCATGTTCGCCACAAGAACTTAGTTCGGCTTCTGGGATATTGTGTGGAGGGCACTCAAAGGTGCAGAATCATCTTTACTCTTTAGCTTCACTTCTTATCTAATCCTTCTGTTATTCCTGGCTACTTAGCTCAATTTGAAATTTGACCCTGGTATCGCATGATTCCATATATATTTTGAGGGCAGCAACATGTGACGTTTTCATGTCCCTTAATTAACAATTCTTTTTCAATATTTATACGTTGAATTTTCTTTTCAAGTAAAAGTCAAGAGTTTAATACATTATGGTGAGTCTCAAGATTTCTAAAGCATTGGTTTGTTGTTTCTAAAAAAATGCTCAGGATGCTGGTCTATGAGTATGTCAATAATGGAAATCTTGAACAATGGCTTCATGGAGCCATGCAGCAGCGAGGTTCTCTTACTTGGGAGGCTCGTATAAATATTCTCCTTGGCACAGCTAAAGCGTAAGTCAAATTGCCCTTGGTATAATGAAACTCTCTCTCATTATTTTTCCCCAAAATTTGTATATTAGCTTATTAAATGGATGTTTATAATTGTAATTATTTGGTTGAAAGTGTTATATCATTCTGGAATATTAACCTCCATGATTTTATTTTTGGACTTAAGTAGATCTTAGAAAATTGCCCTTGGTAGTTAATGAATGTGCATACTTCATATCTCATGGGTTATGTCTTTGTGTCTTCGTTTTTTGCCTTTTCTGTGAATGTTAAATTGTCAGGTTGGACATCATGGTTTGACTAGATTATGATTAGAATTTTTTCCTTCCAGTCTTGCCTATTTACATGAGGCCATTGAACCAAAAGTTGTCCACCGTGACATCAAGGCCAGTAACATATTGATTGATGATGATTTCAATGCCAAGGTGTCTGATTTTGGTTTAGCAAAGCTGTTGGGTGCGGGGAAAAGCCATATCACTACTCGAGTAATGGGGACCTTCGGGTAAATGTTCTATCCCCATATCTTGCAAAGCATCATTTGCATCAGCTTAAATGTGTTTTCCTAGAAAATTAGAGATATAACACAATCAGATTGTTAATTGTTGTATTCATCATTTTCAGTTTTCCATTTGCAGGTATGTGGCACCAGAATATGCTAATACAGGACTCCTGAATGAAAAGAGTGACATTTATAGCTTTGGGGTTCTTCTATTGGAGGCAATTACTGGGAGAGATCCTGTCGACTATGGGCGTCCTCCTAATGAGGTACAAAAGTATTGGTGTTTGTTAAATCTATCTAATTCAATTTGATGAGTTAAGTGATGGTTCTATAATGGTTTGATAGATGATCCTAAAACATTTATCTTCAAACCGTATATGAACCGTAACTTATTTTATTTGGATGCTTCTATACCATGGATCAAATTAAAACATTGTGCTGTTAAGGAAATGGTTTATCTTATGACCACTCAAAGCATAGTTAAGGAGTCTTGGAAACATGAAATTTTGGCATTGTTGATCTTGATCAAAGGCATTTTGTGCATTTTCAAATAAGATATCTCACCATGCTATTTGCTACCTGGGCATAGTTATGGTTTCCATGCCATCGGAGCATTAAAGCCATTCCCATTTACATGGTTTTCAAAACAAATCTTTTGAATTCTTTTCACACAAGGAATCCTCATTGCTCATCACTAAGTTCCTTATCTACATTCATACATTGTCCCATTGCTCTAATCTATTGTCATGGTCATGAAATTGCTAGAATCCTTCTATATGCTTCTGACCAAGGTCCGCAAGCTCGGTATCAAATATTTTATCGGTTCGGTTTGATAGGATACGGTGCACTTCTATACCTAAATAGCTCTCTAACTATTTTTCTCAATTTTTATCTCAGTATGCCTTGATTCGTACAGACCGGTACATACCTCGGTATGCCTCGGTACGGGCGGTACAGGGCTTGTACCGACTTGAAATGAAGTTTTATACCGATTTTCTCCTAGTATGATACGGTACGGTACGTCTGGTACCTAGCGGTATGGCAAACCATGCTTCTGACTCTATTAATGTGGTTATTACATCTCTAGCTTCAACCAAGAATCCCACTTTAATTTTTCTGTTGTATTTGGTCTTTTATTTGATCTCCTGCGTCTCCAATTGCATTTAATTGATTTCTTCCCTTTACTATAACTTCTTGACATTTATGCTCTTTTTTAATGTAATGTTTATCAAATTCGATATATATTGATATTTATGAATAGCATGTGGCTAACATTAAAAAGGGATCTATGGAGGTTTTGGTTGACATGGAAAAAGCATATGATTAACTTCTAGCAGTGGTACCATGTGAGTGTTTAGACAGAGGGTCTTTTTGAAGATATATTGATGGCTTTAGAATCATTTACGAGTAAGGTCGAAGGAACCGGTATCAGGTACCGTATCGGTTTTTTGGCGGGACAACTTGGTATGGAGAGGACACGCTACCAAAGCCGGAGAAGGAGAAGAGTAGAGAGCGAGCGGGGAAGAGAGGGAGAAGGAGAAGCGGCGATCGCCGGCGGAGAGCCGCAAGGGGCCGATGGAGGCCGCAGCCGGTTCTCCTGTTTCGAACAAAATAGGGGTCTGGCCGCGGCTAAAAAATTTCGGAATTTTTAAGTGATGCCGCAACCGGTTCTCCTGTTTCGAACAAAATAGGGGTCTGGCCGCGGCTAAAAAATTTCGGAATTTTTAAGTGAAGTCGGCCTCGTGGCCTCTTCTTCTCCTTCCCTCCCCCACTCGCTCTCTTTTTCTCTTCTCCTTCTCCGACTCCGGCAGCATGCCGTTTTTACAGCCCAAACCATACTAATGAGCCATCAGTACAGCTCGGAACGGGCGGAACTGCCCCGTTCGGGATAGTTTCGCCGACCATGTTTATGAGGGATCACAAACTAGTACAAAGTACAAACCAATCATTCAGATCAATAAATTTTTGAACAAACATCCAGCAATGGATATGTGCTATTAATTTCTTTGTTGCTATTGCCCAGTGTTTGAATTGTTGTGATCTCAGTTTATTTTTACATATGGCCATTACCACACTAATTAAGTGGGTAAGAGTTACTAGGTTCCAAAGTTCAATGTTAGGAATCTGATGAAAAGGCTCTTTACAGCACCTTTCTATTGAAAGCTATTTTCTTCTTGTCTTTTAAACGAGTAAGTGATTGTTGTTCTTCAGTTTTCACCAGTCAGTCATGTTTAGACAACACTTCTAAATAATTATAGAATGGTGTATGTTTTGGATAAGTATATAGTTTCCTTTCTCCTCCCCCTTGCATTCTTTTTTATTCTCCTTCACAAAAATTTTAGATCAATGATTTCTGTGTAACAAGCTTTAAAACCTAACTTGTTCTCTTTAGACCATGCTGTACACTTTGCCCTAAAACTAACCTGTCCCTGCTTTCCCATGGTCCATATCCATTGAAATGTATAACATTTTCTATTAAATGTCAAAGTTGAAAGCTCTAGGTTTCTTTTCATTTATTAAATTCATGCATATGGAAGATATGCAAAAGTGTGATATGCGATCTTCCTCGTAAATTTGCTCTCATGGTAATTGCAGGTAAATCTGGTTGACTGGCTTAAAAGGATGGTGGGCAGCAGGCGCTCAGAAGATGTGGTAGACCTAAATATGGCGACAAGACCATCTACAAGAGCTCTCAAGAGGGCTCTTCTGGCAGCCTTGAGGTGTGTTGATCCAGATTCAGAAAAAAGACCGAAGATGAGTCAGGTTGTCAGGATGCTGGAATCAGATGACCATATACCACATGAGGTTTGGGTTCTAATCTCTTTTGTTTATAATAACTCGAGGCACTTGTAAAACTAGCGCAGTAGTTCAGAACATAAGTGGGATACAAGATTCGGCCAAGATCAAACTCATGTAATAGATGGTAATTATATATCAGCTTGACCTAGATGGTACAACACAAGTAGCAAGTTGGAAATCAGTGTACATATGCATGTCAGTATACTATTGGATACGAAAATTCTTTGGAACTATGGCCTTTCAATTTAAGGAGAAAATTATGAGACATTTTCTCCTTGATTTCTTTTGATAACAAAGGATAAGACGGCTCTATGAAATCTGGATTTCCAGAACTTTAATTTGCGGTTCAAGAATGGAACTCTAAATAATTCTTGACCATAATCTGCTTTTTTTGTCCAAGAATTTTATTAGCATCAATCTAAGGAGTGTAGATATGCGTACCTGAATTTAGTTTCATTATATCTTTTTTTTTCTTCTTTCTTTCTTTATTTATTTTTATTTGGTAAAAGAAAGCCTGCCATGACCTTATAACCTGACATAACTTCAGCACATTACATCGTAAGTAGAGAGAGCCAAACTCATGCCGTAAAATCAAGGGTCCACACCATCTTCTTATGAATAGAACCATCGTACCAGCCATCTTACACCTGCAACCTGATTGGCTTCATGCCACACAAGGCCATGAAAGCATTACGTAAATTACTACACATCTCACATCATGTGAGCTAAATATGGATGCCGGCATTTCACTATATATGTTTGGTTGCACGAAGTTCTTGATGCAGGATGGCTGGAGCATAATACATGCTGCATTCCAGTGGTCTCATGTGTTCTTGTTTGCTTAAAGTAGATACAACATGCTTGTGTGTCAAGTGTTTTTATTTGAGTCCAGCTTCATTCTCGTTATCCTGACATATTTTAGCTACATCTGTAATTATTCTGAATAGAAAATTTTAGCTGCTTATTAACTTGTCACTGTATACTCATTTTGTAGCTTTTATCTAGTTTAATTTTTGAAGAAACCTGTATTATGATACGGAGCCGTCTGACTAAGGGAAATTTTCAGGACCGAAAGCATCGGCGTAACAAAGCAGGGAGTGGGGAAATTGAATCTCAAAAGAACTATGACTCAGACAAGAGCGACAATCCTGATTCGACATCAAATGGCACAAGGAATGGATCATCATCATACAAATGATTAAGAGACAATTTCAAGTTTGGTTGTTCTCATTATCTGGGACTGCTGCTTTCTTGGGTCTGATACAACTTAATCGCACAGACTAGATAAACTTAAACTGCAATCCAGATCAAGTACATTGGAAGAAGCATTGTATTCTTTAGACTGAATGCAATTTTTTGGTCTTTTATAGCTAGTACGCTATAAAATATCAATGTGTACAGGTTGTATATTCGTGCTTGCATTTGCACTGTGGTCGGTGCTCCTATGGCATTTCAAACTCTTGGACCTGCTATTTTGTTTCCCTGAAGAATTTTATATGTAATTGAAGCACTATATTCAACAATTGCCGGATAAGAAGCTGACACCTTATTTTATTAGCAGCAATCTACCAAGTGTAGGTTTACGAAGTAGATACTTAACATATTTTTTGTAATATTACATTGACATAATCTGTATGAATTTTTAATAGTAAATTGTTATATGACAACATGTTTATTAAAATATTTGATTATGTTAACATTATATATTAAGTTATATTGGAATATTATTGAATTTATCATATATTGTTGTTCCTGATAATATTATAATTGTATTTTCATAATAGCATGCATATACTATTATCTTATTTCGTTTCATATTAGGTTTTGATGTATATACTATACTTATAATAACCGTTATGGCCATTTATTTACTGTGAATTTAAAGATTAAGGTTAAAGAGTGTAAAGCTAAATTGATCATTGTGTTCTACAAGTTTTAAAATATTTGTGTATAAAAGTTCAGATATTGTGGATGTCCCTTGTTTATGGATCAAGACTTTTCATGGACGAGAGATCTTTCAAAACATGTGATTTTTTGTAATCAAGTATTTTAGATTTTTCAGATCAGATCCATCAATTTAGTTTTGTATATTCCTGCTTCTGATATTGAAGTTCATAGTTGATGTCAGTGCACTCTCATTCCACACACACACTCGCTCTCTCTCACATATCTTGATCAAAATATACTCTACAACTAAAATCCTGCACACCTCCAACTCCAATCTTCTCATGTGATCCAAGTTTAGCAAAAATCTATGGATAGCTAGGAGGAAAGACAAGATTACGGGGCATTGTGTTGAGCTGCATGCAATTAAGTTGAATATGACTCAACCCCTTCTATTTGGAAGGTGGAAGGAGTTATGAATGGGATCAGCTACCTCCCCCAAAGTGCTTAAAATGTGTGACAAGGTATGACAAGCGCCCCACCCCGGCCCGCCCCCCACCTCCCAAAAGTGCTTTGGATTATTGTATCTTATGGATTGTTGTACCTTAGGAATGAGAATGCTGTAGACCTACACATAGGTGGCGAATCACATTTTTAAGGTAGTGTTCATCACACATCTTGATCCAAGTAAAGCTTTTTTCAATTTTTAGAATATTCTTTTATTACATTATTTTGAAATATATAAAATCGTAATATAGCAATTTCAAGGTGCCATTCCACCAACATAATGGAATTTCGAGGACTAGCATATCGACAAGTAGATGTTAGGCAGTACCTTTGTATACGTCTATGTTTTGGCCTCCATCTATAGTATCTTTGCTAAGAGATCTCTAGACTGGCTAGGATCGTTGGAGGAGGGCACAATGTAGATGTTTGCGTTTGTCAAGGAAGGCAGGGGTACCATCATGGAAGTTGGGCAAGGCATAGGGCAAGGGAGGCCAAGGGACATTTGGCAAGGTGTAGACAAAGGAGGTTGGAGGTGGTTCGACAAAGTGTTGGCGAATAAGACTAGGTGAGGTTTGACCAAGGCATAGAGGAGGGAGGTTGGAGGGGCATAGCGAGGGGTTTCGGGGAGTCCAATAGGGTGTGGATGGATGCTCAGGCTTTGATCGAAATAAAAGAGAGAAAAGTGTATTATTTTTAGTAAGATGCTCACTCAAGAGATGTTGCAACTTATCTTGCAGCTATTTTTGGTCGTCTCCTCGTCAGTTGACCTACCATTGGTCAAGTCTAAATTATAGACTAACGAGTAACTCAACTCACTATGCAATTTGAGTTGTAGCCATCTAAACAAATAAGTTAGCCTACACCTGCAACTCAAGTAGTATGCAGCTCAAGTTGTACGCATCTTCATCTACAGAGCTCCAAACAACCTCTAAAGAGAGCTAAAGGAAGCATTGGGATTTGCCGGTGGCTATTGCTTATTTGTGTATATGATCAAAGGTGCTAAAAACTGTGGGAATGGGATGGTAAGAGAGGTACCATACCATTCCGACAAAACCCACTACCAGTACACGGTACTTAGAATCGTACTAATTTTTCAAAAATATGCACCATCCAATATCGGTTTTTAAAATCTTGTATATGATTGAAGTATTTGCAGTGATTCATCATCAAATGTTGCTTAGATACACTAATTCTTTTCTCATATTATGCGCCTAGTGGTGGATTGGCACAAAGCTTACAGAGTGTCATTTAGGAAGGAGTTTTGGCCAAGTTTTTGGTTTATTATGAGCTTTGGTTTCTGCTTACTCATCCTTGAAAAGTACAAATTTATAGAATCTTTTTTTTCTACTTCTTTTAAATTTCTCTTATCATTATTACATTTTTATATTACTAATATAGTTTACTGATAATACATATCATTACCACTTTATTTCTCCGTTCTCAACGAGTTTGGGAGCATAGTTGCTCAACTATGGACATAAAAGGGCCTACCACTCGTCCGGCACTTTGGGAAGTTTCCTTGGACATATGTAGCTGACATTCCTATCTTTCTGTACTCTTTACTTTTTCTGAATTTGGCTGGATGTACTCAAGCTAGAGCTATATGAATTGTTATTTTCACCCAAAAAAAAAAAAAAAGGCCTGCCGCTCATGTCTTTTATTCTAAGAAAAACCTAACATATCCATCCAGAACTGCCCATCTTGGACAAAGTCCCCCTTGGAGAAATTCTCAAACTTCATCATATGGACTTAACAGGCAAAAAAAAACGTCATCCATTATTAAAGAAATATCCAAATACAGTAGGTTCTCGAATCATTAGTCCTTCGAGAAGAATGGTATTCGATCGACCCCCGTCATTTAGCCAACAAGCTTAATGATGCATTTCCCCAATAAGACAGCAAAGAGTGGGAGGAGCAGGAATTCACAATCCCGCTGCCTCCCCAGGATGGCCAGATCGAGTATTCAGCAAGGGCTGAAGAGCTTTGACAACAATGCTCATGTTTGGTCGGAAATCAGCTTCATACTGCACGCACAACGCAGCCACCGCAGCAAACTGTTTCCAACAAATAGAGACATAAGAAGGTCAAAACAAGAGGGCATTATTGAAACTTACAATATCAGCACAAGTAATTAATATCCAAACACAATAATACACAGATCGAGCATTTCGTTTTCACGAAAAATTATGCACACTGCAATCATCAGAAAGATCACTAGAGCAATCATATATCAAGATCTCAATTGTATGACTCAACTCGATATGGGCCGCATTGAAAGGAAATAGATCATTAGTTGACTTACCAACTGAAGATAACAGTACAACCATCATGAAACTAGAGGGTTGGAAACTTGAAATGAGAAAATTTTGGCATAGTTAGATATGCTTAAGGGTGTAGAATTTCTAAGCTGAGGTGCTAGAGCAATCATCCTTCATAATATAGACCAATTCATTTTAAACATATTGGGGTGGTCGACAATTAGACATCATTTTTGGAAAAAGTTTGTTTAGAATATGAAAAGGAACTCTGGCAAGAAAATTTCATCAGATTAAGTACTAAGAACTACATAGAAAAGAGCACGGACAAACTCTGTGAATAAAAACTAGAGTAAGCTCCACAGCGATCACCTTTGCAACTGCTTTGGGAGGATATTCTCCACTTAGTCTTGTGTCCACACATTGCCTTACCTTGTCTTCACTAAGCCTTGGTGTTGCCTGCATAATGTGTCAATTAGTCCTATAGGGCATAAAAAAAATATACCAATGTTCTAACAATGAAGCTACGCTTACAAGCCTTCAAAGTGCTTCTTAAACAAACACTAAAGGAAGATTATATTAAAAAAACAAAAGAAAGAATTGATTACCCATGTCACAAGGCTTTGCTGGCCCCGTGGTAATGTATGATCTACTGGTTTGCGGCCGGTCAAGAGCTCCAAAAGAATAACACCAAAGCTGTACACGTCACTCTTAGAGCTAAGCTGTCCCGTCATCGCATATCTGCCAGCTTGAGTTAAACACCTCAAATTAAAGGTACTTTAATTGCAAGGATGCAAATGAACTTAGTTCCAGGTTAAATTACTCTAGAATAAACACACAAATCTCAATCTGTGAACTCTGCTCACGTGAAGGCATAAGTGATTCAATAAAGACAAACATTTTCAATCTCGACAGAACTTACTCTGGTGCATGATAACCAAAGGTACCAAGAACTCGAGTAGAGTGAAGTCGAGCTGCCATGTCAGGAGCCTGATTCGATAGGTCAAAATCTGCTACCTTCGCAACATGATCATCAAAAAGTAGAACATTGCTGGACTTGATGTCCCGATGAATAACATGAGGTTGTGCTTTCTCATGTAGGTATTCAAGTCCTTTCGCTGCTCCTGCAGCAATCTTAACTCGTTGCGTCCATGACAAAACAGGACCTGGCTGTGCTCCTTTGACACCTTTTCTCCCTGTATCAGATAACTATGCATTAAATTACCTGTACTTAAATACTGAAAACCAACAAAACGATTGATTGGTCTCATCCCAACTATTTGGAGTAGTGTTGTGAGTTCTTGCTTCATTAGTTGATTTACATCCTCTAACACGGCACACTTCATGCAACTTAAAAAATAGTTGGATGTAGTTGAATGAAATTTATTGGTTCATGCAAAGAATTTTTAGAGGCGTATCAATAGAAAAGAACTGAAGATATTTGCAAAGAATCTTAATGCACGTGACGTTGTCTCTGGAAAAGGAAGAAGAACGACCCCAGCAAAGCTGGAGTAGCAAGATAGGAAGAAGAATGAAAAATAAAACGAACAATTTGCAGAGAGAAGAAGATGAAAAACTGTGATCTAATTCAACTTAATTGAGCTTTACAATGGTTGAGATTTTACATCCACATTTACCTTCCTAAATAGGAAGGAGATTTTACATTTAAGAAAAGAGAAGAGAAAAAGAATCCTAGACATGATTTGATTCTGCCATTGGTTAGGATCTGACAACATCTTTGGTTGATTCTGACGTCACGTTTTCTCCACTTGATATTTGATTTCCAATTTTAGCTTAGATCAATGCCTTACGTCATCATCCTTCAGGATTTAGTTTCCAAAGTAAATTAGCCAACTAACTGCCAACTACCTCTGGACCCACTTGCTTTGCCAGCCTTTGATGCATTCTATATCAAGTACACGTCAGCTAGGTCCAGGGAACATGCATCAAGTCTTATAATTATTACACAGATAAGATAGTACTCTATATTGTTTATGTTAACTAACCTCTAGACCTAAAAAGCTTAAGCTGATATGGAAAGGGCCAACATCATATATCAGGCTTGACAGTTTACAAGCCTGATACAGAGAGTGCTACAGGTTAGAGCATCATATACCAGGAGGAACATCATATGATCATTATGTAGTGATTTTCCATATTAACAAAAATTCCAAATAGGACTTATCAAGGGTAAATTAACATTTTCCTGAAGTTGACTAGCTTTTGACAATAACCAGGCTTGCATTCTCCAATGTTGGAATTTGAAACCTACCGTATGATCCCAAGAACTAATGAAACTAATCAAAGCTTATAATTTCACAGTGCCTTTCAGAGTGTCCAATGTGATGGAAGCTCTGAAAAATGATGGTGCACCGATCAAGTCCCAGGATGGTTATTAAAACTAATCAAATTCTTTTGAATTCAATCAGCTTGTACTTGTTTCCATGACATGCATTTGGAAATGCCTGCATGACAATCTATTGTATGGCATTCTTAGATTGTGTAATCCTTTATTTTTCTGAAGCCAATTTTCTTTTACTTGCACCCTTTGTGTCTAGAACTATTATCTCATGGTCCTTGGTGAAATTCCAGTTTGGGGCCAAAGAAGTAGCTGAAAGCTATAGCTGTAGTTCGCAAAATCTAATCACCAGGCCCATAAAATAAACAGCGAGGGGAAGATGAAAAACCCCTAAAGAAGGAACCCATCGGATGGGAGATCTAGCTCGGTGCAGGGTGGATAGTAGTGCCACACCATGGTCCTCCCCTCGAGTCTTCATCTCCTCAAGCCGCCCCGACCCCAACCCAAGCCCCTCCACCATCATCCCCATCACTGCCTGCCCCACCCCGGTCACGTGCTCATCCCACGCCACTAGCTTCATTGGCACACCACTGAGATCTGATCCAGCTCCTCCCAAGTTGGACCCATCACCACTTGGATCACATCCCACTAGCTCGCCGCTACCGAAAAGTAGAGGTCCACGTTCAAGTAGGAATGCCACGGTTAGGAAGCGGGAGGAGTACTTCGATCGCTCAGCAGAAGGCAACTTGTGGAAGGATCAGAGGACGAAAATGGTTTGATCGAGGACCAGGACGGAGATGTCATGGTTGGTGATCTAGAAGAAGCTCCTAAGAGGCAGATGGCAAATGAGTTCGATGACAAGGGGGTAGGGTGGTAGATGTCAATGGTGGGGGTGGGTCATGGAGAGGTCCAGGCTGGTAATGGCGATGGAAGATGGGCAACTTGGCTCAAACGGGTCGGTTTGACCAGTTTGCCCGGTTCTACCAGTTTTTATCCATTTTTTTTCTAAGTCCTAATTTCTAAATGACTCGAACCGGAGACCTGTCTGGTCCCCAATCGAACCGGCTAGTCCAGTCCAAGTTTTAAAACATTGGATCAAACTCCCCCACCTTCCGACTCAATCTTCCCTCGGCTATCATGCCAATCTTGCCCTCTAGTTCCAGCAAAAGGCCGAACTCCTACTCTCTTCATTCCATTCACTTTGGGGATATTCTCTCCACGTAATATGAAAGTCAGCATCGTTGCCCTCCCTAATGGCAGAAACTTCAAACCTAGTACATCTCTCATTATTATTTACTTTCATTCATTTTATATTTCACCGTTCTTTAATAATTCCTTGTATCTGCTATATCTTGCATCATTTAGTTCAATTTTCGAGACTTCTATTACTTATTATTTTGTCACATCACAAGCCCTAAATGCCCTTAGGGCCCATCTGAAGTCTAACTTAGACTACTTTATTTCAGTGCTTTCTTTCCCTCTTTCTCAAAATTTTTGTGTGCTGGTATTGAATTATTATGTGCAGAATATTGAGTTTGATGTTCCATTAATGCTTTTAGTGTGATCCTTACATGCAAAAAACATTAGTTATCCTAGGATTGGATTTGCACTTTATAATATTTTGGTTATTAGATTTCTAGCTGTTTGTTGGCTGATATTGTGATCCAGCAATTTTGAATCATAAAAGGTTCTCAAAAATTGACTATAGTGAATTGATAACTCCAGGGTACATCAACAATTACTGAAAATTCTTATTGCAATTTGTTAACTTGAGCCAATAGAACAGAGTTTTAGCATGATGGTCCATACCATGAAGAATATCATGAAGGGATCCCATAGTTGCAAACTCATAGGCAAGAACACGGAGATTTCCATCAACACAATAACCGATCAGCTCCACAACATTTTCATGCTTTAGCCTTGATACCATAGAAACCTGTACAATCTTATATTAGGAGCACATAAACCCACGTCGAAAGCATATTCAATTAATAGGAATGATTGCCAAACCTGTGCCAAAAATTCTTGGTCTGGCTGCTTACTTGCATCTAATTTTTTTATGGCCACACTTCTCCCATTTTTAAGAACACCAAAATATACTCTGCCAAATGAACCCTCACCAACTAATGCCTCATCACTGAAACTTCTGGTAATTTCCTTTATTTCTTCTACAGGAATGGTTGGGACTGCAATAGGCTGGATTTTTACAGTTTGAGCACCCTTAGGGGCAGGCTCTGTGGCACGATATGGTCCATCAATCCCTACATAATACATGCCATTCAAATTTGTAGCCATGTATCAGCAGATAAGATTAACAAATACATTATAATGGTAGCTAATTCAAAATCTTACACTCAATCCATATTACCTACTGAATGGCTTCCCATATGGGGATCTCTTCTATCAGTTGTTCGATGGACATCATCTTCCTCACAGCAAGAAAAGCACGACATGATTCTCTCTTCTTAAAGCAATTCCTAATACAGTCTTCCAAAAGAAAAGAACATCTACAATGAGCATCCAATAAGCAATGTTTCTCATCGATAATAAGAGGGATCATTGGTATACAGTTTAAATTAGCAAAGAAATAACAATCTCAAACTTACAATACAAATGGCATGTCATGTAGTTGAAGGGTTCAAATTTAACTTAATATGTTTGAGTACATTAGGATCTATATATTTATATCCATTTATGCATTTGTATTTTAAATATATACTACTATATAACAAGAAATATGTGAGATGTCCATTGGATGTTCAATGAGATCTCATGTGAGTCCTCAACAAATAAAAGGGGAAGAATAGCAGAAGTTTAAAAGTATGATTATAAATAAATTCTATCTCCCATGCATGTCCTAGATACGAGACTCCTAGGTAGAAAAGAAAACCAAGATAAATGTCCATGGAGAGAGTAAAATAGGTTCACCATAGGAGCATTATTGTAATTTGCACATCTTTAATATAAATAGGAGTAGAGGGGCATCCTCTTCTCTTCTTCCCTTCACTCTTTTCTTCTTGTCTTCTTGTCTCTTATCCAAAGTTCTGACTACTGAAACATGGTATCAGAGAGGTGATTCAATGATGGATTCTCTATCCCGCGCTTCCAATTTTTTCCTTCATTATCTTCATATTTAATAACAGGAAAATAAAGACTCTTTTGTGCCGATCATGAATTAGAAGAAGCCCTAATTTTGCATTGCCTTGGTTGAAGGAACCAAGAAGAAGATTCCAAAAAGGAATAGACATGCAGATCCTTTCTCAATTGGTCCTCGGGAAAGTTCTTTGTTAGGAATATAAAAAGTGGCAAACATTTCGATCCTTCCTTTTACTAGTCTTCACGGCTGGAATCATAAATGCATTGTCTCCTTTTTTTTTTGTTTCTTTGAAGATTTCGGAAGGAAATGCTATGCAGATATAGAATAGATCTAGTCTTCTGCTAGTGCAACTTGGGTCATTGAGTCAGGTGCCGCCGATCTTATGACTAGTTCTGCATCCTTGTTTTCCTCTTATTCCTTTTTAAGTCCAGGATAAGGAAAAAGTTAGAATTGTTGATGGATCCCTTTTTACAGTTTCCAATTTGGTTCTTCATGTTCCTAACTTTGATACCAATTTGCTTTCAATCAATTACGTCACTAAAAACTTGGATTGTGTCAAAACTTCCTTGCTACTTATTTTGTTTTCCAGGATCAATAAACAAGGAGAATGATTAGGAATAGTCATGAAGTTGGAGGGATTTACATCCTCAATGGAGATGCCACCTCTGCTTTTCAATTTTCTAGTAGTTGGTTTAGGGAAAATAAAGATGCTATAGCCAGG
This sequence comes from Phoenix dactylifera, assembly GCF_009389715.1. Lineage (NCBI taxonomy): Eukaryota > Viridiplantae > Streptophyta > Magnoliopsida > Arecales > Arecaceae > Phoenix > Phoenix dactylifera. The sequence goes on from NC_052404.1 coordinate 199,165, forward strand.
GTTTATCTTTGGCATGCTAAACTAGGGCAGTTTTCATGTAGTTCTTTTAAGAACTTTATTTCCTGAATTGTTCAAGTTAACTGCTTGTGAAAGTCTTTAATGTCCTGTTTAGCAGTTGGCAAAACAATGTAGACTGTAGAATATCTTGTCCTCCTCCAACAAATAAAGTTACTTGTCCTTTCAACCTAGTTCATTCAGATGTTTGAGGTGTCCTTCACCCTTTGTTGCTATAGGTGGTTATAGATATTCCATTAGTTTTGTTGATCATTGTTCAAAATGTACCTAGATTTATATAATGAAAAGCAAAGATGAAATGCCATGTATCATGCAGAATTTTCACAAGATGGTGGAAACACAATTTGACAGAACAGTATTGTGATGACAAAAATGTGAGAATACTTCAAGAGAACACTGAATATATTTCTTGATGATGATAGTGTGATATCTTCCTTTGTCTGAACCCTTCAATAGAATGGTGTTGCAGAGAGAGAATAATCATTTATTAGAGAAAGCAAGGGCATTGTTGTTCTAACACAAAGATGCAGTGCTTACAATAGCCTATGTGATTAACAGAATGCAAGGTGTTGGACATGAAGGACCCATTATATGTTCTTGATCCCAATCTGTATTCCTTTTCTTTTATTCATGTTACGTATCATAAAAAAAACTAAATGGGATCCTAAAGCTGTTAAAGCAATTTTATTGGATATTCCTCTAAACAGAAGGGTTACAAATGCTTTGACCCTGAAACTGAGAGAAAATATGTCACTAAGGACGTCCTTTCCTATTAGTCTTAGGCCCTGTTTGGAGGAGCTGTTAGTAGTAGAGCTTTTGGAAGTAGAGCTGTCTGAAGCAGAGCGTTTATAAAAAGCTGTTTGCTGTTTGGTAACTACATTTCTAAAATGCTGTGACACTTTAACATGTGTTTGGTAAACAAACTGAGAAAGTACTTTTGTGTGACAAAATTTCCATAAAGAACAGTACCAGTATTATATAACAGAGCATAATAAAATATAATATGTATTAATACATAAATATATGATATAGTATAATATTAATGTAATGTAATATAATATTATTATAATATAGTACTATAACATTATGTATTATAGAATAATAATTTAATATAATATTAAATTATTTAATACAAAATATCAATGTATTATGATATAATGTAATATAATATTATATTTATAGTATAATATAATAATAAATATATAAAATATTATAATTATTAGTGTAAATTAATTTTTCATCCTTCTAATGATCATTTATCTCTCTAACAAATTTTCTAACTAGGTGATAAAATTGGTTAAATAATTACTAATATTTATTTTTATTTATTTATTTAGATCAGATTATTTGCCACTCACTCATTATTTTTCTTTTTATTTATTTTATTTATTTATTTATTTATTTATTATTTTATTTTATTGAAATATAGAGGGGTCGCCGGCCATGGGTGGTGGCCGGTATGGTGGCTGCCATCGTGGGTAGCCACGAGCTCTCAAAACAAAAAAAAAAGAAAAAAAAAGAAGAGGAAGAAGGAACAGAGGCGGCGGCGTTGAGAGGAAGAAGAAGATAGAGAGGGAGAGGGAGAGGATGGGTGAGAGAGAGGAAGAGGCGGGATGAGAGTTTTGGGGAAAAAAAGTATGATTCAAATAGAGGTATTTTAGTCCAAAAAATAGCTTTCTGACAAAGTTGAAAACAGCATTTTTGGAAAGCTCCAAATTAGAGCTTTTCCCCCAAAGCTGTTTTCAGCTTCCCGCAAAAGCTGAAACAGCTTTCCGAAAATTTTACCAAACACCATTTTTTTATCTAAAAGTACTTTTGGAGAGCCAGAAAGTACTTTTTGGCCCTCCAGAAGCTCCCAGGGCCTTAGTCCTTTTTCAATTCTCCTTGGAATCCTGTTCAGAAGGAGACTAGCTGGATGGAAGAACATTCTTTGATTCTTCCTCTTTCTACTTCTATTATTTCCCATTCTTTTCATCCTAATCATCCACCCTCTCCTCTTATTCTTGACAAATCTACTAGTCAAAATGAAACTGAGGCTGTAGTTAATCTTGGCAACTCTATGCCTACTACAGAGAAGACTGATCCAAAAGAGGTGAGTGTCTTGTCTACCAAAGAAGGAATAAGAAGCCTGATTCAATTAATGATCAAGACCAGTCAGAATCCTCCTTGCCAACTCCAGGTAATTCTGATTTCTCTCCTACTTATGCTCCTATATCCAGTGAAAATGTTGCTTCTGATGATTCATATTTAAATCTTCCCATCATTTTTTGTAGAAGTACTAGAGAATGTACTCGACATCCTATGCAGAGGTAAATGTCTTAATTCTCATTTGGCACCTTCGTATGCCTCCCTCATCTCTGCTCTAAAAACTACACCAATTTAAACAGCTTATGTCAAGAACCCATCATACATGTTCTCAAACATTGATAAAACAGATGCCAATATCTTATGCCAGATAGATACGGCTTGCTAGTCATGGACATGTAATTTACATTACATTCCCTATATCTTTACAATATTAAAAAGGAAGTTATGAAGTTTAGCAATATTCTGCAAACATCTTGCTTGTCAAATTTTGTTCCCAAAATATCCTGAACTCCATAAAAGGTTGTTGGTCTATGAGACAGGTTTCCTGTTTCCATTTCTTCCTTTTTAGCAATAAATCCAATCAGATCCAACTTTCAGGTCCAAATAAACTCCCATATTAGGTCTTCTGCAATTTAATCTCAACATAGTTCTGTAATAATACTCTTTATGGACAAGAGCATAGGGTGGGAGGTAGCAAGATGGACTAAAAAGGAAGTCTACTTTCTTCTTGATTAATATCCTACGTAATACCTGCAATTCCATGTACAATCACCTAATACTAGCCTGTTCTCTTCTCTATGCTATCCTTATACATTTCCTATTAATTCCATCTAATTACAGTGGGCTATTGTTCCATCTTAACATAAATCTTCTGAAATAAAGCCACTCCTACATCTACAGCATGTGCCTTTACCTAGCATGCCAAATTGTGGAACTCATCAAAGATGGGTTGTTATGGTTGAGAAATTGGTTTCATCTGCCTTTATTGATCGACAATGAGTTGAAGTGAATCAAAGGCACATTTATTTTTCTAGACTGTATTGCATAACCGAGCTTGCAAAGAGACGTTCGCTATCCAAGATAAAGGATGGCTCCACAAATCATATTTCTTGACTGCTTTCTATCTGATGAGCATAAGGCAATGTCACTAAAAAATGCCATTTGTTGCCCAACACTCCATCTTGAGTTATGCCGATGCCTTTGTGTATGTCATGATTGGCTTTTAAGTCAATACTTAGTATCTTTAGTAGGTCATATTCACAATCGGTCTATACTTTTGAACTTTTTGGAACTTAGCATGCGCCTCAAGTAACCATTCCACCTGTTTCAACCAACTCTCTTCAGATGTTGACTCGGCCTATCTTGCATGGCACTTCATGATAGTTTGATCGGTCTACCACTATCATTTAATCCTGTATGTGGTCGCGTGCCACCATCTTAGCCAATCTTCATGTTCTTGATATAGGCAAGATGCACATAGTCCTATCCAATATTTAACTCCAGTTAGTGGCTTTCATCCTTGCTTTGTTAAATCAATCATGAACCCTCAACCTACTTTTCATTACTGAGGCAAGAGGCTCTCATTACTAAGTTTTTGTCATCACCACATGGCGGTTATCCAACCTATCTTTGGGGTTATATCACATGTTAGGATGTGGTGTAAACAAAATTTAAGGACTATATATGTCCATCCAATTATAATAGAAACACTAGGTAATTATGATACACGTCAAGACGAAGGAAGCATAACAACTTCCACATACCTTCCCAATACCTCATGTATACCATGTTATACACAAAATTTGAGATGACAATGAATAATATACTCCTCGCATGGTGACTTTTCAGCACATCAAATGGAGCAACAATAGGAAGAGAAACAAGATCGCAATGGGCAAATACCACCACTGAACTCAGCAGAAAATTGTGCTACAGCACACAAACATAATACCATCGAGTATTTATCTTAGAATATGTTACTCCATGGTCATATCCGAGATCCAATTTCTTCTTCCGAAAAAATCCAATTCCCAAGTATCCACACATTCAATAACCAATCAACAGAGATCAACAGTTCAAAAGAGACGCGGAACTCAAAAATCTGTCCACTAAAGAAGATGTATACTGATCAATTCAGTCAAACAAACTCAAAAGATCGGAGATTAAAAACCCACAAACTACCAGGAAAGAGTAAAATGACTCAGAAACTGATAAGAAATCAACAGATTTTAGGGTTAAAAAAATCTCACCTTTATTACCTCTTGAACTCAGACAGAGAGCAACAGCGATCTTGGAGGCGACGCGATCTAAGGCCAGAGCTGGCACGTAGAATAGCAAGAGCGGCACAGGCAGGAGGGCCGCAGAAGAACCCGGGCGCTGTCCGAGCTCTTCTATTTTACGCTGAGACCCGTTCTTGTCACCGGCAGTACGCCCACCCCCCTGCCCCCAACGCGTACAACCACGCCTACGGACGGCAACCTTCACGGGCTCCATGTGTACGGCACGAGGTAAGATCACCTCCGATGGGAGACTTTGACCCGAGCACGAGAACGAAGCACGTGGCATCGCTGTCAGAACTCGTATAGTCCACCTAAAGCGAGTCTACGAAATCACTCAAGGTCGGTTACATCTTCCGTCCATGATATTACTTTTGAGTCATCTACAAACGTTTGATATGGATCCGACGGTGGAGGTCGCCACACCGTCACTGTGACATCAGCTTGTCCTGGGCTTTAGATGGTGAGCGGTCATATTAATGATATTATTAATATAATTTTTATTTTAAATAATAAATAGAATTCTTATAGCCACCATGATCGAGCTCTATTGTAAAGGTAGCCATAAACATGATAAAAGTATACACAGTAATAGAAAACAAGATAATATAGCTCAATTAGTAACAAAGTAAGCAGTTGCATAATCAAAATATATATATATTCCTACTTTCTTATGGCACATTACTGAGTTTCTATTTCTTTCATTTTCAACAAATTAGATTTGTAATATAATATACACAAAATTTAGTAATCCTATACCCAAGAATACATCACACTATTATTGTGTTGGCCATATAGAGTTAACTTTGCTATTTGGCAACAAATTAAGCTCCAACTACTACACACATCCACAAAACAAAGTTATTCAATTCAAAAATTACACACTTTATACCAACAAAATCACTCCAAACATATATCCATGCACTGACAGTAACTACCAAAACCCAAAATGAAGAACAAGTAGCATTTTATTTGGGGATTCATTGTCTAATGTATGTACCGAAACGTAAATAAAAACCAAACATCACAACAGTATACATACTTAAACTATAACAGCGCAATTACATTGATGATACAAATATAAAACAAGACCAAAGTACTAAACAACAATGGAAGAAATGATGAAAACCCTTGTTAACCTATCGAGCACGTATCTTCGAATACTTGCTCCCTTGCTTTCTACTTCATGGTACCATCTTCTTTATACTCGATGAATCGAAAGAATTTCATGATCAAAGCTACAAGATGTTGGCTTTTCTCTCTCGATTGCCTCTCTCTCAATTTCCCCCCAATTTGATAAAACAATATAGGTTTGTTTTAGATTGTGCCATGTAATTAAACTTAAAGGGCCCATGCGAACGGTTAAAACTTTTGGAGTCCAAATGTGAGAAATTGAAGTTGAGGGTTTAAATTAAACCCAGACACAAAGTTTAGGATTTTATGTGAATTTGAACCTATTAATAATGTTATTAATACAAATTAATGATGTCATTAATATGGTTCTTTATTATAGATACTAAATAGGGCTCTTATATCCATTCTATTCTATGAGATTCTATTATCTATTCTATTATATGCATTCTATATTATATTTCAAGAACAATTGCATAAAAGATTACAAACTATCCTACATTGCATTGAGTTATATGAGAGTATATACCAAAAATGAAGGTTCAACTAGTATCAAGCTTTCCATTCATCATGATGATGCTAATATTAATGACATCAATATTAATATACTTAGCCATCATGAAAGTTCACTACTTAATATGTAATAATTATTAATAACACTAGTATTAATATACTCGGCCATTATTAAAGTTCATTGCTTAATGTATAATAGAAATTTATCTATTAAAATCTTCTATTTATTATAATTTGTTTATTGCCATATTGTATTTCAAAAATAATTGGAAAAAGGTGAAAAAATTGTTTGTCATGCATTGCACAAGGTTGATGTTAAAAACACGGATATTAATGATAGGAGATTTGCATGGAGCCACAATTTTTGTAGAATTCTCTGTTCACTACATGGATGCTACTATTAAATATGGAAGTTTCCACTTGGCAATTCTAATTGGAGGCTCTACTGAGCTCTCTATTCATCTTGTAAATGTTGGTATTAATGATGTCATTAATACAATTCTTTATTTTGGAAAATAATTAGTGTTCTTATATCTATTCTATTATTTATTAGCCATCTATTATCTATTATAATATATATATATAATGGTGGCCCAACTTGTGCCGAGCTTACCATTCTCCATATGAATATCCATATTAATTATGTTATTAATATGTACTAATGATGCCAATAATATGATTCTTTAGTTTGGAGAATAAAAAATAGAGTTTTTATATCTATTCTATTCTATTAGATTCTATTATCTATTCTATTACATGCATCTATATTATATTTTAAGAATAGTTAAAAAAAAGGAGATGAAACTAGACACTATTATACATCTAAAATAGAGGCTCAGCTTACATAAACCTCTTAATTCTCCATCATTAAAGGCCATTACTTAATATGCAACAAAATATCAATTAATGACACTGATATTAATATGCACGACCATTATTAAAGTTCATTACTTAATATATAATAGAAATTTGATTATTAAAATTTTCTATTTGTTATAATTTGTTATATTGTTATATTGCATTTCAAAAATAGTTCAAAAAAAGAGAAAAAAATTGTGCCCCATTCACCATCCGAGATCGATGTTAATGACACAATATTAATTGTCACGCCCCAAACCCACCACTCGGGTCGACCACGTGACACCGCCACATAATCCCTAAAGTAAAACCCTAGAGATCATGTAAGGTCTAAAAAGGTATAATATTCACAAAAATGCCAAAATCAATGATTAATGTATTTAAATCAAATCAACTAAAATATACTAATTGATTACATAATTTCAAATGTCCATAAGCAAAAGATAAATTAACTTCTAACTATCTAGCAGTCTGACTCTAGATCGATCTCACTTTTCGTCCCATCCGATGAATTCTATAAATCCAGTGCCTCTAAAAAAGAAAGTAAGTACAGTATGTGCTTTTCCAGCCCAGTAAGAATCCCAACAGCCACACCAGTAATTATAAGAAAATAATCTAAGCAACAAAATAAGTGTTATTTCATCATTCGAAAGGCTCAATAAACAACATGTATATATAAACCAGTACATATACATAAATACTCTTTTACACATTATTTTATTCACTTTCATATTAATCTGATTTCCAAATTTTAAGTTTATCACTTCTGGCTTTGGACTAACCAAGATCATGACCCAGTCTAAGACTGCACAAATTCCATGCATAAGCTTGTGGCAGCTATCCCACGCATAAGCCCGTAGAGGCTATCCTACGCATAAGCTCGTAAATGCTATCCCACGCGTAAGCCCATGGAGACTATCCCACGTATCAGCTCGTGGCAGCTATCCTACGCATAAGCTCGTAAAGGCTATCTCATGTAAGACTAGTCCAATCCATTTTACATGTCTAATTTTACATGTTTAATCAATTTTCCATCACATCACATATTTTCATGTATTCTCAAAAATATGATAATTCTTCCCAATTTAATTATTTCAATATTTCCATAATAAACAAGATGCACACCTCATATGTGTCATACAAGCTCATAAAATTAATAACAACATACTGATACAATATATCCAACGATAAATCCAATACATGCATAAATAGAGGTGCTCAGATGTAAGAATTCTTACAGAAATTTGTAGACTGACTCAAACACGTATCTAAATCACAACCTACGAGCTGGGGTGTTGAGTCCTCTGATCAAAACCTCCTGGCACCGCTGATTCTTCCCCTACAACATCAATTATAAATCACAAACTAAATCATTTAATATTTAAATATTCTAAACCATAATTTACATCTACTTTGGGGCCCATCACTAGATCCCCAAACATCTTAATCCCTCCAGATCTAGGGACAGTCAGGGTGGCCCGACTCCCACCCTTGTACCACCGGCCTATGTCGTCGCCAGTCGTGGCCGCTGCCACGCTGGCGACAATGGCCGGTCCCGGTGAAGAGACCAAGAGAAAGGAAGATCCCTCTCTCTTCATGGTTGGGAGTACATCTCCCTCCCTCAAATCTCTTTGGTCTAAGGGTAATAGCCATGGTGGCTGTGCCCTCTTCTTCCACCCGACAACATCTCGGCCACCACAGGCCGAACCATCGCCGGCCGCCACTGTTGCAGTCGCCGGCGATGGTGGCCGGCCAAGAGAGGGAGGGAAGAAGAGGTTTCTTCTTCTTCTTCCCCCAAGAACCGGAAGGGTTTCCCCCCCTCCTCCATCATCAATGGAAGGCCACCATGATGGTGGCTCGGCCCTCCACCCGATGGCAGCCACAGTGGCCCACGACTCACCGTCGTCGCCGCTGGTGGCCAACCGACGAGAGGAAGAGGAGAAGGGGATGGGATCACGAGGAAGAAAACCTCGGATCCCCCACTCCCCATCATTAACAAAATCCAAAAATCCCTCACCAATCCTCACACAATCTCGATCAACCCCTAAATGCCATGGATCCCGGCCAACCCGGCGGCCGGCGGCAGCAAGATCCGGAAGAGAGAAGCTGAAACAAGGGTACCCTGTTCCGAACTCTTCTCCGACGATCTCACTGGCCAAATTCCAACCAACCCAGCCCTAAACCTAGCAAATGAAGCGCAAGGGGCGAGCCATGCTTACCTCAGTCCGATGGGGTGCTCTGGCAACCTTTCCATCGAGAAATCGGAGGAGAAATCTTTGAGCAACCTCGGATCAAATCCCACGGATCCAAGGCACCTTCACCAGATTTGTGGGGAAGATCTTTGCTGAAGGAAGGAGGCTTTATGGCATCCTCCGTGACCAGCTGGCTCGCGGAACTGTCGCCTCCCCGGCGCTCGGTCTTCTCTGGCGAATCACCTCCCCCCCGTGTTGCTCCCTCTTCCACGATCGTGCCCAGGGCACGATCATAAATGAAGATGGGCCCGACCTCTTCGGGCCGGCCCATCAATCCCAATTTTTTTTTTCCTGGTCTTCACATTAATAATAGGAGATTTTGCATGGAGGCTCAACCTTTGCATAATTTACTATTCACCTATGAATGCCGATATTAAAAATGGAAGTTTCTGCACCTCAATTATTACAATTCGTTGCTTAACATGCAATAGAGATTTGGTTATTGAAGCTTTCTTTTTGTATAATTTGTTACATTGATATATTGCATTTCAAGGATACTTGGAAAAGAAAAAAAAATCATATCCTTTATGTAGCACAAATTATATGCTTGTAATTGCCTATAAAGAAAGACAGAAGAAAAAAAAAAACTTCTTGCATGGAATTTCTTAAATCAATTTTTTTACATAAAAAAATTCAAATGTCCACTTGATATAATTTATGCGTCCTCTCAATGGATTAGGTAGTTGGTTAAAGCATATAAATTTGATGGGCTACAAACAATCGCAAAAAATAGGAACCCAAAGGATGAATATAATAGGAAAATGGACTAGTAGCCCAAAATCAGTCCCACTAGGCCAATTGTTTAATGCAATTGAAATTCAAGGCATGAAATTAGATGTACTGCGCATATTTTGTTTTGGTAATTAGATATACTTTGTATATGGATGTTTGCAAATTAGTCCATAAAATCTTCTTGATGTGCATATTAATTCTTTCCCTTCATTAAAAATTGTATATTGACACTTAATATTATGTAATATCATAATTTATGAGATATAATTATTTTCAATCTAGTTAATTACAATTAACACAAATATTTACCAAATCTTTCCACATAGAATAATTCATAGCCTAAGATATCTAAGATGAATTTTACCTTCAAATTATATATTAGTCTTTTGGATTCTACTCTCTAAAATCTTCATTATTTTTTTTATTTTTTCAATTAATTAAATTTATATGATTAATATATATACTTCTCGATCTTGGCTTGGGAGTCTCCCCCTTGATGACCTCGGCATGAGTTCAAGAATTGGCATCCTCTTCATCTCCAATATTTTTTATCTCTGTATCCTTTTAAATATATACTTATTACATAGATATACCTCGTTTAATATATCTATCTTTGAAATAAATGTTCCTATTATCTCTTCGGTGAAGTCCACTCCATCCCTTAAATTGTGAATCTTTATAATTAATCGATTGTGAAATTCTCCAAATTACAAAAATAAATATTTTTCATTGCAATATTAAAATTTTAATTTACTAATTAGATCCACAATTTAGTAATAAAAAAATATGAGGTATGAATATTTTATGGTTATAAATTGATGAGAAACTTATGATCGCTAAACTTATACATGTTGTCAAACAATAGTTGTGTACATTAGCTAGAACTTGATATCTGATGAAAGCATTTACTTATAGCACAAACAAATGATGATAATACTATTAACCAAGGTTTGCCATACCAGTCGGTATCGTATTGTACTTGACATGCTAGTCGGTACCATACTATACCTAGCGTATCGTACTGTACGCTACCAAACCGATATGCAGTCTCGTACTGTACCGATATTTAGTACATCTCCTCATTTCGTACCATATTATGTGCTGACATTATAATAGGATGGTACTAGTACAGAGTCCAGTACCGAGACGGCGACCTTGCTATTAACATCTGAGCTTACAAACTATATAATTTCTAATGAAGCTATCAAAAGAATGAAGATTAATACTATACACCTTTGGAAGAAAAAAGAGACCTTCGCAATCAGTAGCCCTAACTTTATCAAACGAGCATATATAAGTTTCAAGGAATATGATAGACTTCTAGATTTATTTTTTAATTATTTCAGCTAATAATTAGTCAAATTCTAAAATAAAAAATTATTATATTAAGAGACAAGCTTTTTCAATTTTATGAGCATTATTATAATTAGAGGATGATATAGAAAGGGAAGTGTAATAGGATAAGGTCAATACTGAAACAGGTTGATAAATCTCACATAATTTATATTGAGGCAAAGAAATTAATGAACTAGGTGCATTCACATTGTTTATTTGACTTTTCATGAATTTTATTAATTTCTTGGTCCCTAGTATTCCTATGTGTTATATGCAATATGTTCTTTATTGTTTCTATGAGAACTAACTTTATCATTAACTATGATAGATAATAAGACCAAATTCATTCACAGCCTTACACTTTCACTTGTTAACTAGGGAATATAAGTACATCTTAAGCATGGGCCTATTGGTGTGTAATAATTCAAGAGATTTAAGATATAGAACTTATAGAAATCCAGTGTCTAGTATGATAAAGGTTGTGATATTTCTAATGCTACATAATGTATGCAAATTAGATTTGAAATCATAGTTAATTATTTCATTAAAATAACATCTATGGTATGGGCAATTTTTGCTATATTTTTTTTGATAATTTATCATGTAGAACCTTATATGTGTGTATGCATGTATGTATAAAATCTTTGAGCAAGATTTAAAATATATAATCTTATGATATTATAATAAAATATAGCAAGATTAATCACCACATTATAATTAGAGCTGATTATGGGTTGGGTTTGGGCACAGAGAAGGTTAAATTTTAAATAAGCCCAGCCCAAAGCTCGATTAAAAATGAATAGAGTTTCGTTCTGAGGCCCGTGATCAACTATAATAATAATGGCCATAAAGGGGCTTCTATGCTATGGTGGTATACTATATGTTTACTTGAAAATCTATGGCCAATATAAAAGTGGTAGTTTTCATCCTAGCTTGGAAGCAGCTGCTAGGATGGAAATTAGCTTTGCTTTTTAAAAGCACCAAATTTTGATCATTTAACCAATTGGAGGAATAATACTCAACCAAGCATTTATTATTGAATGATTTTTCTATAACCATTCTAATGTGAAGATCTTTAGGAACTAAGAAGTCCCTCCAAAGAATCCCCACAAATTTGGTCTCTTTTGGAAACATTTCGGCCTGTGGGAATACTAATCAAATAGGTTTTGGGAAATGGAAAAGGGAAAATGGAGGTTTTTGTTTCTACGGTCTGAACCTTCATAGAGTTTAGTTTCTTGAAATAGTATGGAAAAGTGAGAAAAAGGCTCTCCAAGCAAGCATACTACTTACCGATAGGAGTGGTCTTGTGGATATCGATTAAGAGTGGTCGGATCTTTGGAAATAAGCATAAGGCTATCTGGAGAAATCCAGAGAGGATCCTCATATCTCCAATTTTCTAAAGTAATCTCTCCAAGACCCTAGCAAGATAGGTTAGTACGAGAGCAAATAAGGCTATTGGCAGATCCTTAGCCAAGACTGTGTCTAACCTAATATATGCCTCCACAACCTTAACTGATCAAGAGCATAAAAGATATTTATAGACCTAAATCGAGAAAAAGTTGATATACTCCTAATGAGAGACTGGCCTAGTATGCTAGCAGAAGGCTTGTACATAAGTATTGTAGCTAGCCTTTGTACTTAAGTCTTGGCCAAAATCGTTCTAGGGACATCAACAAAAGTGTTCGTGTTGAATACTTTCCTAGTAAATTTGAGGTTGAGGAGAACCCCTAAGTACAACCATCTAAGGCTAGTATACAGTGGTTCAAGTGGAAAGTATTGGTTAAGGGGGATGAGAAGCACAGAACAACAAGAATCAAAGATGGTTAGCCATAGAAGGAAACCTCGAGAAGGCTAAGATATTTGAGATGCAATTCTTTTCCTATGTAAATGACTTTTATTGGGAAATACAGTCAAACCAATGGTTCAAGAGATAACACTGAGTGGGCCATTGTCGGTGATAGTGAGGTTTTCTCTAAATAGAGGTTTCAAACTCCGGCCTCTCATAAAGAAAGGTTTCCTTGGGATGAAGGAGAAAGATATAGGAGAGGTGTCCATGCACATGGGACTTGATATGGCCTACCATATAAAGATTAGAGAACTCTTGAATCAACACCCGAGTGTCCATAGATTACAAAACCCTAAAACGGCCAAGCTGTTCTTGCCTCTTGCAAGCGAGGGCATTAAACAAAGTGAGATCCTAACTCATCTTACTGCAAAACAGGAGCAAGAAGCTTGGCAAAGATGAAGAGATTTCGAAAGGCAAGAGTTACTGAGAGTGATAAGATGGAAGATGACCTTCCGAGACTTAATAACGACCTCTACACCGTATAGAACCGTACCCTAAAAAGATTCTACTAGATTGCGATATCTCGAAAAGTAACCTAATCAAATTGGGTAAATTGCCACGTGATAACACATGGTCAATCCTTATGGGAAGAGGAGGTGTATCGGCATGAATCATAGTTAGAGGAGAGATATCTTTTGGAAAGCACAAAAAATCTAAAAGACATATTTATTTCATATGCTTGAGTATCAATAGCTAATATAGTATAGATATGATGCTTAGTACATTCCATTACCTTCCTAATCAATAGTTGATGTGATGTGGAGGGCATTGTTTACATCATATTCTAAAACTCGAGGATAATTGTAGATGCGGCAACTCTGAGGCAGAATACAATAAAGGAGAATTTCAAATCAAAGGAGGCTTCGAATCAAGTACTTAAGTCAAATAAGTCTAAAACTTCGATATCATTCGATCTTACCTATGGAGCAAGTCGAGTAACTAGGAAGCGACTTAAATATGACACTTAACAAACCAAGTAAAAAGAACATCAGATCAAGTAGCCGTTAGAAAGGTTGAGCGAAGACTGATATTGAATCAGCCCAATCCTATATGGTGAACTATAGGTTTTTTTCATGAGAAATAAAATATTTTTTTTCTTTTTACAAAACTTTGAAAAGCAATTTCTTTTTGGTACATGCAAGAAAACATGAGGAGTTTTTTTTTTTTTTACACGACTTTCTAAAATAATTAAGAAAACTCCACTCAAATTCGATTTTAGATATTATGTTGATATCTTTAACATATTTAGATAATTTTAACATGCATGACTAGTTTTTATTTTTTTACAAAAATTGTTGATATTTCAAATAACTTATATATATATATATATATATATATATATATATATATATATATATATATATATATATATATATATATATATATATATATATATATATAAACTTTCTTGAATTTAGAGAGAGGTTGAGTTTTCTCTCTTCTTTTTATTTATTAGATTTCTGTACGTATAAAGGAAGAACACGTGCAAATGACATGCCCCTTTCCCGCCAGCTTTTCGCTCTCTTTTTCCGGCACCCGTATTCGCAGAGCAGGCAAAACCTAGGGTTTCTTGAATGCGAGCTTGAGCGGCCGGAATCGGCAAAGCCAGCAGTAAGGAAGGAAGGCAACAAGGTTTCGCCGCGAGAAAACGGAAGACAGAGATGGGCACGGAAGGGGCCACCCCGGAAAGAAGAACAACCAGGTCCTCCTCCTCCCTCTCCAAACCCTCACTCGATGCCCCCAAAACGCCTCTCTCTCCTCCCCAATCCCTACCCTTTGATCTCCTATTCTCCGACGAACCCCTCTCCATCGACACCCTTCTCTCGAATCTCCCCGGCAGAAGCGCACAAATCCTCGAAATCTCGCGCCTGATCGGGCCCCCGAATTCCCCCATGCTCCCTCTACTCTTATACGGCGGCGTTTCCACCGGCAAGACCAGCGCCATCCTCCAAATATTCCACCATTTAAACCGCCCCTTTGTTTACACCAGCTGCCGCTCCTGCCACTCCCCCCGAATCCTCTTCGAGTCGGTGCTCAACCAGTTGCTGCTCCACAGAAGGCATCCCGGCAATGGATATTCGAGTGCTCGGCGCTGCGAGAGGGCCTCCGACTTCGTCAACCTGCTTCGAGATGCGCTGTCTCAGGTGACAGGATCTCTTAGAGGTAAAAAGAGTAAATTGGATGGCAATAGGGAGATGATTTATTTGATTTTTGATAACGTGGAGCGTATTCGGTCGTGGAACAAGAGCTCGGATATTCTTGCTTTGCTGTTTAGACTGTTTGATGTATTGAATTTTCCTGAAGTGGGTTTGATTTATATCAGTAATGCAGCACCTGATGCTTATTATTCGATGACTGGTTCTGTTGAGCCTGTTAGTGTGCATTTTCCTGATTATACAGTGGATGATCTTTTTAATATTCTTATGTTGAGAAGCCGAGCCAATCCGAAACTCTATTCCTCTTTTCTCAGGTGAATTGGATCAGCCTTCATACTTCAGTAACTGAATTCTTTTTTGTTCCTGTTTGTGTATTTGATAGAAATAAAATTAATGTTCTTGGTTATGTTTACTAAATGAGCAGTGTCGTTTTGAAGCCCTTCTTTCGTGTTACTAGACGGATTGATGAGTTGGCTACTGCATTTGATCCTCTATTTCAGAAATATTGTGAACCTTTAGCTGATTTGAATCTGGTTCCCGATGAGAGCATGAAGAGAAGGTTGTTTGTTCGCCTTCAGCCACACCTGGCAGCTTCATTAAATGAGACATTCAGATTTCCTTCCGAGTGTTCTTTTGAAGCTATTAAGGAGGGAACTTGTAGTAAGAAGGGAAATATAAGGAAATTAAATGGCAGGGAGACTTCTAATGAATTGGACTTTCATATGTCAGTATCTGCAAAATATCTTCTCATCTCTGCATTTCTTGCTTCGAGAAACCCTGCTACTCTTGATGCAGCCTTTTTCGACTCAACCGGAGGCTCTAATAATCATAAGCGAAGGAGGAAGTATGGCCTCTTTGATTTTTCCTTTTTTGTTTTTAAAGCTTATGTGAGTGCTATCACTACTTGATTGACTAGATCCTTGGATCACTTTTGTTCTTCTTAATTTGTGTGTAGGAGCTCTCAGGCAATTATGGATCAAAAAGATGAAACGGCTGAAGAAATGCATATGAAGGGACCTGGGAGTTTCCCCTTGGAAAGGTTATTAGCTATATTTCAGTGCATCACATCAGTCGGTGAAGGTACACTGGAGGAAGAACAGCTCGAAGATGGGATGATGACTGAAAGTGGGAATGTTGGGCTGATGTCTGATGTTCTATTGCAGCTGTCTACTCTCTGCAATGCTAATTTTATATGCAAAAGCGGAAGCTGCCCCTTGGAAGGCTCGACTAGATATCGTTCTACTGTTGATGAGGATGTGGCTTTGAAGGTGAGCACTTCTCTTCTCTCTTCTGTCATAGATTTCCTTCAATGATTTTACTGACATAGAGATTTATCATGTATCTTCTTGAAATTCAGTAGTTTTTGAATGGTTGATAGGTGGCAAGGAGCATAAACTTCCCCCTGTCGAAGTATTTGTATAGAAGATAGTCTTGAATACTAATGGTTATTAGCAGCAAGTGGTGTTGTATCATATCATGGAGAGTATATCAGATAACCTGATTAGATAGAACTTGCACAGGCAAGCATAGCATCACTATTTTCTTATTGCCATTCAATATACCTTGGCATATCTGTTAGTGAAGTACTAAGCTAAGTTTGATCTGAATACTATCTTTTGATTGCAGATAACCTTGTCAACAGAGATCTAGATATGCTGACTTCCAGTACCTTTGAGATAGGCAATGCTTACAAGGCAAGCTGAGATAGCATGGGGAAAGTCTAAACTCAAAACAGCTGGGGGAGTATGATATTTAATCCTGATATAGGCCCAAGGACCAAAAAAAACTCTGTGACTAAACTTCTAACAATCGCATATTGTTGATTATGGCTGCTGCTGCCATCATACTGGAGGAAAGGAATAAAGAGATCTTTACTTGGCGGTGGTGGTGCTGTGTTTTATCTATGTAGATGTTTGTAGTTGCTTGGATAATTCAAAATAGTAATAGAAATTTAAGGCTGAGATTTCACTGGAAGTTTGTTCCATATTTATTTTTTTAAATAATATAGACATGCAGTTATTTTCTTAATCAAAGATCGATCGAGTGTTTTTTTTTTTCAATCGTCATCATTAAGTCTTCTCCGAGTCTATTGCTTTCTTTCAAGGGTCGTGTCTTTTATACTCCGGCTTTAGTGAATTTTCAGTTTACTTATAGAATTAATCTTCATTGTTCCCCGTGCAATAAGATGTTACATAAGTTTGGTTCAAGTTGGGTTTCTCATGTCATTGTGTGGGTGGGTATACATTTTTTTTCTTTTTAAAATATAACACTGCCATATGTTTTTACATACATAAAGACATGCATGAGCGTGTTGTTTGTGTATGTTTAAATGAAAACTTGATATAATTTTTGTTAGAATTTCATTTATTGTAGAATTCTAGTCCTTGTTGTGTATCCAATCTTGACAGGTTCCAAATGTCGTCTTCTTCTTCTTCTTCTTCTCCTGCCTTGGCACTAGACAGGTGCCTAGGCAGGTTCCAAATGTCTTCATTGCGGTTCTAATTGCCTAGGATGTCGGTAGTGCACCAACAATGTCGGAGTGCCACCGTGTCCTTGTAAGCACATAAATTATCTAGCTTTTTGACTGTTTTGTATTGAAATTTATTTCAAATTTGTAAAGGAAGTTGCTAGCATTAGTTTTCTAAAGGAAAGTTGCTAGGTATGCTACTGTAGACTCCATAATACGCATCAAGTTTTTGAGTTGGCAGGGATAGGATCTATTTTCTTTCAGCTAGAGTCTGGGGAGATTTGATGGCTTCTATCTTTTGTTTTTTTAAAAAAATCTGCCAATAGAGTTTTTATTTGATTTTATTTTAACTGCATATTTTGTCATATAAGATTCTAATAAATTACTTTTTTTTAATAAGCTAGTAATTGATGTGATCTCATTACTCAATGCCTTGATATAAACTTGTGTGGAACTGAAGTAACATCTCAGAAATTTAATCGTTTAAACTCCCTATATTGACTCATGAACCACTTCATCTTGATCTGTTGGCTGTTTCTTTTAGAAAATAAAACAAAATGAGCTATTAAATTAATTTATTGCTGTTTTCCATTTGGAAGCTATTGGAGGAAGTAATGCCCGTCCAGCAGCAACTCAAGAGTGAAAAAAAAATTCATCTTTGATATGGCTGGGAATAAATTTTGAATAAGCATTTTCATTTTCACTGGTACAAATAGTTCAGCTTGTATTTGATGTTTCAGTATTGCTTCGAATTTTCCTTGTTCATGTGAGAAAAAATATTGGGAACTTTGGAAGAGCTGAAACATAGTCATTTTTAAAGTGCCGACAACGTATGGAAAAAGTTGATATTCAAAAGTTTTGACACAGTTCTACTGTAAATCTTGTGCTATGATCATGTGGGACTTCTGAAAATCATTACAATGCAAGAAAACTTGACTTTCTAAAAGTATACAAGGGGGTGACGTGTTAAATTGTTTTGATTAATTTTCTCAACTCAACCCAACACGGTTAAGACTCGGTCCCAAATTAGTTGGGATCAGCTAATGAATCATTTTCTTCCATACTGCTTGGTTTGGAGCCACATTTTCTGAAAGATATAGAAATATCAGTCCTTCCTTACTATTTTATCTCATATGCTTTTTGATCTCTCTCTTTTGTCTACACTTATCAAACCATTCCTCTGAGCTGGTGCATAATTTTTAAAGTGGTCATATTGGGTGAAATTGTATCAATTAATGATACAGTTTATGTACTAATTTGCTTGCAGCACAGTGCATCAGTGCTGTTGTTCTAAAACATTTAGAATGGAGTTTGCTTCCTTTCAGGTTCATCATGAAATGTACATTCCCAATAAAGCAATAACTTGTACGCCTCAAATGTATTGGAAGATGCTGAACGACTGTTACTCAAGGATTTGATGAAGGTGCCTTCTTAGATGCCATCGTTGCTTAGCTTATGAGGCTTTTTGTTTTAATTTGGACATTAGGACTAGTGGCACAGAGGGCGTACTGATAGAAGCAAGCTTGCCATGCAGCTTGAGATTAAGAAAAGCAATCAAACTTTTGTCCCACAGCCCATGAAGCATGGGTGTGATTTGCAAGAGAGGCAGGAAGCTAGAGCTCCAAAGGACAGTATGACGGTCTGTCCTTATATTTGACAAGGTAATCGGTTTCTTGCTGGTTCAAACAAAGAAAATAAAAGGAAAATATTAGCTCTAAATCCATCAAGAATTAGATGATATGAATGTTTCATGTCCTTTGGAAATTCAGTTTTCTTATGAAGTAACCAAAAAAGGGCAGCGGAGGCTATAGGATAACGAGCAAGCATAAGTGCCGCTAACCATGTTTGGCTTTTTGATATCCATAAAAATCGCTAGAGAAATCTATCACAACCTAGGACCTCATCCAAAAAGACTATCCAAAAATACTTTTTTGGACTCTTTAGTCCTGTATAAGTACCTAAGATCTCCTTGGCGAATAACCAATATGAGATTAAACACACCCCCGCACAGGTCTTCACATACTCATCCCGTTTAAGCTCTTATGTTCTCATCAGGCTAGGGGTTCAAATCCATTCAAATTTAAGTGAGGATGGATGCCTCATAATCCGAGCCCGACCGGACCCTAGACTCGGCCTCACCCAAAGACGGCAGTTGTCAACCTCAAACAGAGTGATTAGATGGCCAACTCCCCTCTGGAGCATTGGCATCAGCGCCACTCATAGTGGCATGGAAAAGACGAAAGAAAAGACCAACAAAAAATTAAGAAAGGGACACAAAAGAATATAGAAGTAGAGAAAAAGACGAAGAAGATTGGCCGAGCAGCTAAGGAACAAAATCCCACCAAAAATTAGAGAATGTGGAAAGCACGAGAGCCTGAGTGAAGGACTTCGCTAGAGCACCACCCGGGAGTCTGGACGTTTGGGCACCTGGGCCGCGGAGCAAGTGAAGCAAGAAGTAAAAGTTGAAGAAAGGGTCCAGCCTTATATAGGTGCCCAAACAGCCCCGATCAAAGCATCGGTTTGACTACCCGGGGAGATTGAGCTATGTGTCAACTTGAGGTGCGATGTAGGCGATTCTCTAGATCGCTGTAGTAATGATGCCTTGAGATAGCCATACATTAATGGTAATTTGGAGTCATCCTGCCATGACGATGTCTTGGGATACCCCGAATATGGCGACAATTTGAGAAGATTGATCGATACATTTATTGCCCCCTAATAACGACCCTATCCTCGACCGAGGTGATGGCTCGACTTCCATCTCCTAAACTGAAATGCAGTTCGTCCTCGGAAGTGGGGGCCAAGTGATGGAGGAATATTGGACACCTTGACCTCAAACAATTCTAGCCCCAGTCGAGGGGTTGATCGCCCAAGGTGAATGACTTCGGCCCCAACTGAGGATCTGACCCCCTTAGGTGAGTGAATTCGGCCCCGACCGAGGAGCCTATCAACACATGTCGACAAGGACTGACAATCCAACAGCTTTGGCATCCTACAGTCTTGGCAAAACCACAGTATACACCTGACCAGCGTTGCACGCCACCCTCATGGACTGACTCTACGTCGTGGCCGTACCACTGGCCATTACCTGACCATTCGTGCATGCCACGTTAGCTCAGGTAACGATAAATCCGGTTCCTCTATATAAAGGGGCGGTCTGAAGGACCTTAGGCATGATATTTATTCCTCACATAGCACTAGACTTTGCTAAAATCTTTTCTCTTCCACATTGTTGCCTCTCTATTCTGACATAGATATTGGAAGGTACCCCGCCAAAAACTCTCCAGCTCGACGCCACCACCAGCCTGCTCAGCTTGTCTCCAACCGACCTCAAGGTCATCCAAGCTGAAATCT
This sequence comes from Phoenix dactylifera, assembly GCF_009389715.1. NCBI lineage: Eukaryota > Viridiplantae > Streptophyta > Magnoliopsida > Arecales > Arecaceae > Phoenix > Phoenix dactylifera. Next base: position 220,188 of record NC_052404.1, read on the forward strand.
GATCTCGGTCCGATTCCTGCGGCAACAGAGTGCCCTTACGGTCTTAGTGGTAGTAATGTCCTCGATTGTTTGTTTGGGACAAGGAGGAGCGGGTCTAGCCTTAGGAGGCGGAAGAGGCAGAGTTTGATTCTTGAACTCATATAAGTAAGTCAAGCTATTCCTTAACATGAAGGATTGGATATGAGTGGCTTGTCCATAGATTTCATCATAAGTTTTCATGCCATTCATAAGTCCTCTCCGACCGCCTAATTCATAATTCCCTAAATATTATCTACACCTCATCATCTTCGTCCATGGTGAGCCTTGCTCGTGTTGCCATCTCTCACCTAGCAAATTCAATGAAATCTTCCTTTGCCTACATCTTTCTGGTAGTGTGCTCACTCATGGGGCCAATATTCAATATAGTAACTATAATATTCTTGAAACAGGCTAGAAGAGCGGAAAGGGTTTGAAGTTCACAATCTTTCAAGGTTTTAAATGTTAGAAAAGCGTATGTCCTAAAGTCAATTGTATGTAATTGTAAATAGTGATTGGATTAATAAATAGATTTTTCCTTTTCCATGATCACAAATAGTATAGGGTGTTTTCACACAGAGACTTTAGAGTCAGAAAAAAAGTCCAGAAGGATTCAAGAAAGTTTATCCAAGTGGATGGAGTGTTTTCCATAGAGAGAATTGGAACTTTCTATGTACTCAAAATTTGTTCATAAGTATGGATGAGGTTGGAGGATAGTGATTTTGTTGGAGTTCCTCCTTCACAAAGGCGAGACCTCAAACTAGCACTTGAGTGTGTCATCACACTAAAGAGTCAACACTCATAATTCATTACATAGAGCAATGTTAATGGTATAGGTGCAAAACAAGTTCACAAGCTCAAAAGTGGTCCGTTGACCTGATGAGTAGGATGCCTTGTTGTGTTTTGAAGGTCAGCAAATTTACATCCAAACCCATGTATCGACAATCATATTTTGTACTATGTCCTTAATAAGGAGTATAATAGTTTACTGGATCTAGATATGAGTGAGGGTCGGTATGTCCAATATGAAAATTGTTATATATATTGGGGTAGTATTTGTAGTATAATAGACAAATGTCAGACATATAAGATCTGAGGCCTAGGTGGTAACTTGAAAGCTTAAATTATTATAATTAATAATTAATTATTTTCAAAAGAGTTTTGCATAAATAGCTTCATAAAAGGATGTCGGTCATGATCTAGGATTCTAATGGGCTATTATATCTTATGACTAAGGGTCTGATAGTGCTTAACTCATTGGTCATATGAGGATATTAGAGTAATAGAAGACTGAATTGTAGGACATAGCTTGTGTAGGAATAAGGATACCGACTAGTTTCATTCTACTCAATAAAAGTTTGAGTTATAGGCTTCATATCCCTATGCTGAACGATATTGCTAATGTGCGACTATGGAGGACTTGAAGGGGTAGATCTTTGGTGAGCGAGAATCTGAGTTAATCTATTTTAGAAACACATCTAGCATATACCATTTATCTATAGATAAATTGGAATGTGATTCTAGTTGATGATTCTCCAACAGATTGGATCAACAAAGACCAGGTTTTGATTGGAGAAAAGATTGGGCTAGAGAATTTATCTAGGCACCAGGATGGAGCTAGGTTAGGTCAAGCAAGTATTGATTTGGACCAAGGTAGAGCCACTTGGATTGGATCGAAATAGGACCAGGGTGACCTCCCAAGGGGCTGACACCCCTGTTCTCTTCAAATCAGAGTCCAGGTAAGACTCTAGAGAGGGGCAACCAAGAAAGGATGCTGCCCACATCGACACCCTTATCCTCTCTCAAATTTCTGTTAGGACTCCATTAAGGGGGCACCTCCCTCTGTTAAAAGGAGGGCGTCCTAAGGGCCAGGAGTCCCACTTCTATCCATGCCAACCAATAAAAATAAAGAGAGAGAAAGACATAGAGATACTCGTGTCTTTCTTCTCTAAAACGTACCTAGCTTTGATGGGCAGACTGGCTGAAAGAAGGTCACAAAAAGACCTAATTGTATGAAGGAAGGCCAAAGAAAATTATACGGTGATCCAAATAAGGTGTGTATTCTCCGGCAGCGACACAATGACCATTGGATCGGAAATAATAATAATGTGTGCCTCAAAATAAAGAGGTGGTTGATATCGGAGCCTACCGTTGGATCAGTTACATCCAAAATGTCTCAGACATCAGTGTGTGTGTATATATTAAATAAAAAATAATTATAACGATGCTTTAAAGCATTGTAATAAAAAATATTAGTGGTTAAAAGCTGACGTTTTAAGCGTCGCTAACTGCCAGACGCTTATAAGTGTTGGCTTTTAGTGATGCTTTAGTGATGCTAAAAGCCGATGCTTATGAGCCTCGGCAGTTAACGACACTTTCTAAAGCGTCGATATATTTTTTCCATGCTCACATTGTCGATGCTTTTGCGACGCTTCATAAAGTATTGGTAATAAAATTAACGATGCTTATAAGCATCGGTATAGACAATAAAAAGCGCCGACAATATCTGATTTTTTTGTAGTGGGAGGAGAAGCATGAAATTTTTTTTATATATATATTCTGCTAGAAAGAAGAAGAAAAAAAAGGGAAGGAGAAGGGCAGCAGGAAGAGGAAGAAGGAAGGAGAAGAAAAAAAAGTGATCTTAAAAAAACTCTCTTTCCCTAATGAACATTTTTTTTAAAAAATTGTTTTTTGATGTGGTAAGAAATTTGAAAAAAAAAAAAAGAGATGAAATCAGAGGATAGGAGGAAGGAGGAGGCAAAGATTTTTTTTTTTTTTTTTTGCATTGTGAAATTTTGAGAAAAAAAAGATGGGATTTGGAGATATAAAATTTTAGAAAAAAAATGAGATGCATAGAAAAATGAAGGAAAGAAAAGAAGAAAAGGAAGGAGGACAAGTGATGGGGACATCAGAGCTGATTATGTCCCCGCCTAGTCCACCATTTTATTTTGCATATTTATTTTATTTTATTTTATTTCTGGGCTTGTTTGCATTTTAGGGTTTATTTATGTATTTCGAGTTCATTGGGAATTATTTTCTGTAAGGGAGTTTTATCTTAATTGTTCATATTTGGGCCCTATTTATAGGGGACTTTTATGTTGATTAGGGTTAATGAAAGATTAAGAAACTCTTTCCCCCCCCCCCCCATCTCCCTCTTCTCTCTCCTTCCTCTCCTTCTCCCTCTTCTCCTCTTTCTGCCGTTCTTCTTCTCTTCTTCTCCTCCTGTTCTTCCTCCCTCTTCTTCTATTTCCCATTGTAACACCACAGCAGACGCTCCGAGTTGGACCTTCACTGCAGCCGATTTCCCCGTGCTTGGTGCGGCATCAACTTGGTATCAGAGCAAGGCTAGCTTTGCCCCTGCTGCCAAGGCCACGATCCACCTCTTTCCCTTCTCTCTCACTCTCGGTTTTCAACAGATAAAAAAAGAGAGAGAGAACAGACACCCTACGGCTGCTCCTCCCCTTCCACTCGTCACCGCACCCGACGCCACCACCACCCGCAGCACCCTCTACCGGTGTATGGCAGAGCAGCGCCGGATCCCAGGATTCCGGTGGGCGCACGAAATTTACGCGGTACCCAGACCACGGACGCCGGAGCGTGCTGACAGGCCACGAGCGACTCCCGTTGCCAAAAAGAAGAGGAGCATCGCGGCCCTTCTTTCGGCCCTATCCCTCGGACCTGTCGAAGCACCCGCCGGCCACCGCACAGGAGGAGTCCACCCGCCGCCGCGTTCGGCCGCCGACCACCGTGCCGGGGCCACCTGCTCTGTCCCCATTCCCTTCGGTGGTTCCGCAGCTACCGCCGAAGAGATCAGATCGCTCTCCCAAATCGGTCAGGAGGTTGAAAACGAAGTCAGGTAATGGGTAAGTCCTAAACCCGTTACCCACAACCCGGTAACCCGGGTCCAACAATTCAAAAAAAAAAAAGTGCACGTGATCTGCACGTGCTAGGCCTGACGGTTATCGGAGCGGGTTGCAACCGAAAACCCGAACCCGTAAAGGTTCAAAAAAAAAAAAGTAGCACGTGCCTTGCACGCGATGAAAAAAAAAGCCTACCTCTGTCCTGATGAAGTGGAAACCCTAGGGGCTTCCGCCGCCGTCGCCATCGACGCCGCCGCCCATCCCATGGACGACGAGCCGTTCGCTTCTCCAGGTCGTGTCGCCATGTTGCCACCGTCGTCGCCGCATTCGCCACCATCGTCGCCACGCTCCCGCTTCACTCGTCCCTTCCGAATCCGCCTCATCGCCTTCTCAGATCCACTCATCCACCGCACCCGCCTCACCGCCATCCCGTCGCCGCTTCTATCTCCACCACAGCCACTTTCGCCGCTGGAAGACCGCCGCCGCCTCCGTCCTTCGGGCACCGCTTCCTCCGAGCCTCCGTCGAGCTTTCCCCTCTGCATCGTAGAGCCACTCCACCGTTTGCGCCGCCCCTTCCAGGTTCCGCCTCCATCGAGTTTTATCCACCGACGCCGGAGTGCCGCCATCCTAGCCACCGCGGATCCGCTACCGCACGCCATCACCGCACGCCTCCCTCTTCTTCTGTTTCCCATTGTAACACCACAGCAGACGCTCCGAGTTGGACCTTCACCGCAGCCGATTTCTCCGTGCTTGGTGTGGCATCAACTTGGTATCAGAGCCGAGTTGCAGCGCCTTGACCCTGACCTTCTGGAGCAGTACGACAGCCGGCTCGCCTCCATCGAGTTCTTCCCACCCGGGAGGAGTTGATGGGGACATCGGAGCTGATTATGTCTCCGCCTAGTCCACCATTTTATTTTGCATATTTGTTTTATTTTATTTCTGGGCTTGTTTGCATTTTAGGGTTTATTTGTGTATTTCGGGTTCATTGGGAATTATTTTGTGTAAGAGGGTTTTATCTTAATTGTTCATATTTGGGCCCTATTTATAGGGGACTTGTATGTTGATTAGGGTTAATGAAAGATTGAGAAACTGTGGAGTGATTGATTATAACCCTATTTGATTTTGATGAGCTCAAAGCATTTGAGTATATCTTATGTCATACTAATGAATTCAATCTAGTGTTTCAGTCAAATATTTGTAAATTTATGTTCAAGTGTCTCTAGCTTTGGTTCAATACACTTTGGATAAGTAAGGAATTCAATTTGAACCAAAGTCTGAATCTCGAGTCGACTTCGGAAGATTACGAGTCGACTCCAAGCGTATCAGAAGCTCTGGCACAAGCTCGAGTCGACTCCTGCACATTACGAGTCGACTCCGACTGAGAACAGACAGCCGGACAGAAAGATTCATCTCAGAACCTGTCAACGAGTCGACTCCTGAAGAATTTGAGTCGACTCCGATGCTTGCCGAGTCGACTCCAGCATAGTACGAGTCGACTCCAGGGAGTAACAGACAGAAAGACAGAGAAGCAATTTTGGACTCTGAGAGCCGAGTCGACTCCCGAAGAACTCGAGTCGACTCCGATGGTTGGCAGGTCGACTCCTAAGGAAGCACGAGTCGACTCCCAGAGAAATGCAAGGCTAAAAGTCAAAGAGCCAATTTCGGACACTGAGAGCCGATTTCCTATTGTAGAAAGTTTACATATAGCTCTGAAAAATTGGAAATGAGACTTAACGAGCTGTGTTCAATAGAGCTGGTTTAGGGTATAAACCTAAAAATAAGCAAAAGCTCCTTAGTAATTTCTTTGTAAAAGCGGGAGAAAGCAAAACTAAGAAAATAACCTGTTTTTGCTGTGGAACAATAGGACATAAAGCTAATGTGTGTGATCATAGAAAAGAAAAAGCTAAAAGAAAAATTAAAAGGGTTTGGGTTCCAAAAGGAACCAACATTACTAACCATGAAGGACCCAAGAAAACTTGGGTACCTAAAATTGTATGATTTCCTTGTGTAGGAGTGTCTTGCAGCCAAGGTCGACAAAAACTGTTGGTACTTGGATAGTGGCTGCTCAAGACACATGACGGGTGACAAAGACCAATTCTTCACCCTTGAGCCTAAGAAGGAAGGTGCTGTGACATTTGGAGACAATTACCAAGGTCACATCATTGGTATAGGTAAAGTACAAATCACCCCTTCAACCTTTATTGATAATGTTCGATATGTTGATGGTCTTAAGCATAACCTACTTAGAATTAGTCAATTGTGTGATAGAGGTTTTGATGTTCTGTTCAAACCATCTTTATGCATCATAACCAACTCAATTGACAACAGTTTAGTATTTAAAGGAATAAGACGTGGCAATGTGTACGTAGTAGATCTTGAGGATCTTGCCAAACATAACCCCTGTTTAGTTGTTAATGATACTAAGGATAATGATGCAAGTTGGTTATGGCACCGTAAGTTAGGTCATGCAAGTATGGATACAATATCAAAACTAGTTAAAAGAGATTCCGTGATAGGGTTGCCAAAACTAAAATTTGAGAAAAATAAAATCTGTGAAGCTTGTCAATATGGCAAACAATCAAGGAACTCCTTTAAATCCATAAATTGTGTCTCTACCTCTAGACCTCTTGAATTACTACACATGGACCTACTTGGACCAACTAGAACCACAAGTCTAGGTGGAAACAAATATGGTCTTGTTATTGTAGATGATTTTTCTAGATATACTTGGGTCATGTTTTTAGCTCATAAAGATCAAGCATTTTCAGTATTTAAGAAATTTTATAAGGAAGTAACTAATGCTAGAGATGCTTCAGTCATAGCTATTAGAAGTGACCATGGAACGGAATTTGAAAATCATCTATTTGATGAATTTTGTAGTAAAAAGGGGATAACTCATAATTTTTCTGCACCTAGGACACTACAACAAAATGAAGTTGTAGAAAGGAAGAATAGAACCCTAGAGGAAATGGCTAGAACCATGATATGTGAAAGTAACCTCCCTAAGTATTTTTGGGGAGAAGCCATTAATACATCATGTCATATACTAAATAGAGTTTTATTGAGACCCACTATAAAGAAAACACCTTATGAACTTTGGAAAAATAGAAAGCCCAAAGTAAACTATTTTCATGTTTTTGGATGTAGGTGTTTCATTCATAATAATGGGAAGGATAACTTAGGTAAATTTGATTCTAAATCTAATGAGGGTATATTTTTGGGGTATTCTACAACAAGTAAAGCCTATAGAGTTTTTAATAAAAGAACCCTTGTTATTGAAGAGTCTATACATGTTGTTTTTGATGATACTAGTGATATCTCTTCTAGCAAGAGAGTTGATCTTGATGATGATGCTGAAATTCTTGAAGAAAAGATTGATGAGATGACATTACAAGAAGATGAACAAAAACTAATTGGAAATACATCATCAAGCCAAGAGGCAATTGTGGATCATGGGCTGACTAAGGCTTGGAGGTATGCTCATGGGCATCCTAAGGAATTAATTTTAGATGATCCATCTCAACCTGTTAGGACTAGAGCATCTCTTAGGAACTTAAATAATCATCTAGCATTTGTCTCACATTTTGAACCTAAACACATAGAAGAAGCTGAAAAGGATGTAAATTGGATAAATGTAATGCAAGAAGAACTAAACCAATTTACTAGAAATAAGGTATGGAACCTAGTTGAACGACCCTCTGAATATTCAATAATGGGTACCAAATGGATATATAAAAATAAACTTGATGAAAATGGAATTGTAATTAGGAACAAGGCTAGACTAGTAGCAAAGGGCTATAATCAAGAAGAAGGTATAGACTTTGATGAAACCTTTGCTCCTATAGCTAGACTTGAGGCAATTAGATTGTTACTAGCATTTGCATGCTCTAAAGATTTCAAATTATTTCAAATGGATGTAAAAAGTGCCTTTTTGAATGGGTATATTAATGAGGGGGTGTATGTAGAACAACCTCCTCACTACAAGAAAATATACTTTCAGCGACCACTTTCGGCGACTACATGAATCGTGGTCGCGGCAAATAAAGCTATTTGCGACCAACATCCTTATTAGTTACTGAATGATTGTCCTACACCGACGAAATGGATATTTGGTCGTGGAAAAGCAAAACCAAGTTGGCGGGGTGGAGGTAAAAGTTTGGCGACTAACGTTTGGTCGCGGATAATAAGGCTATCTGCGACCACCATCCTTGTTAGTTACGAAATAATTATCCTACACCGACGAACTGCATATTTGGTCGCGGAAAAGCAAAACCAAGTTGGCGGGTGGCAGTAAAACTTTGGGCGACTAACGTTTGGTCACGGAAAAGAAGGCTATCTGCGACCAACATCCTTGTTAGTGACGGAATAAATATCCTACACCGACGAAATGCATATTTAGTCGCGGAAAAGCAAAACTAAGTTGGCACGAGTCCAATATTTCGCGCGGGCTGGAGGTAAAACTAACGATGTTGTGCTAGCCCCTGTAAAATGCTAATTTCTAAGTTCAAAAAAAGAAAAAACTGCTTATTTTCAAACGGTGCCATTTGACATCTTAATTCACTTAGGCATGCATATTCTTGTCTCTTCGGCTAAATCTCAATCCCACAACTTTTCTTCATACTTAAATTCTTTTTTTATTATTATTATAATATAATTTTAAAAGCTCGAGCTCGATGCTTGACTCCTTATCAAATAAATAAATGGATCGACAGGATACGTGACATGCGGACGTGGCAGGAACGAAAATTTACTTAAAAATATATAGAATTTTTGGACATTCTACGGGCAGGATCGAAAATCCGCTCCGAAATAAATTTGCACGCATCCTTTTTAGTTACTGAATGATTGTTTTACATCAATTAAATGCATATTTGATCGTAGAAAATCAAAACCAAGTTGGCGCGAGTCCAGTATTTCGCGCGGGCTGGAGGTAAAAGTTTTGGCGACTAAATTTTGGTTCCTAAAGGTTCATTAGTAGCGACTAAACCAATTTAGTCGCGAAAAGTATGAATGCAGGGAAACCAAATAAAAAAAAACCTAATTCCATTCTTCTCCTTTTCACCCGCACGTCGCCTTCACCCCGCCTTCACCCTGCCTTCACCCGCACGTCTGCACGTCGGCATCGCCCGTTCGCCGGTTCGCCCGTTCGGTCATCCCTTCGGCGTCGGAGTCCCAAGGTACGTTCTCTTCTCGATTTTAATTTAGCAGAGGCCGGGAGGGAGAGGGAGAGGGAGAGGGAGAGGGAGAGGGAGAGGTGGCCGGAGGTCGTCGGGAAATTAGGAGGCCAGCCGGGAGAGGATTTGATAAGCTGGGAGAGAAACAGAGGCCGGGAGGGAGAGGGAGAGGGAGAGGTGGCCGGGGGTCGTCGGGGGTCGTCGGGAACCAGTGGAGGCGAGCCGGGAGAAGAAGAAACCCTTTTATTTTGCAGAGGCCGGGAGGGAGAGGGAGAGGGAGAGGGAGCGGTGGCCGGGGGTCCTCGGGGGTTCTCCTCCTTCGCCGTCGCCGCCGCCGCCGCCGCCACCGGGGAATTTGGAGGCGAGGCGAGAGAAGAAGAAACCGACGAGGGCTTCTCCTCCTTCACCGCCGCCGCATCCACCGCGGAGGGCTTCTCCTCCTTCACCGCCGCCGCCGCCACCGGGGAGGAGATTTGGGGCGAGGTCCTTTTCTTGGGCCGGCAGGGAAAGAGCGAGGAGGGATTTGGGGACGGTGGTTTTGTTTTGCGTGGAGAGAAACAGAGGATGTTTTGGTCTTGGTTTTCCTTCCCTCACGTTACTCCGATCCAGTGGGCCATCGGGAAGAAAGATAGGGGGATTGGAGATGGACTTCTCAGAGGGTGGAGATTTTTTTAATTTTTTATTCCCGTTTCTATTTGGGTTGAATGGTTGCCGTGCTGTGGTATCGAATGGGAGATGGGAGATGGGATTTTTTTTAAACTAAATATATTTTCATGCTCCTATTCAAGAATTATATTAAACTGAAGAGGCTTTTTTATCTTTGTTAGATTCATGCATCTTTGTTGAAATAGTATACTTGACAGCTATCTATTTTCATATCATTTTTTAACTATTTTGTACTTATTAAAATTTATTATTATTATAATAATAAAAGAAGAAAATGTCTCATTCACTGAATTTGTCTTAGGCCTCCAAATGTATTGGGTCGTCTCTGGTTTTCTGCTGCAACTTTTTTTTGCAGGATACAAAAATAAATCTATAAACTAATCAATCTAACTTGATGAAGTACTTTGTAGGTCAGTCAAAATGGACAAGAGTTGGATGACAATAAAAAATAGAATGAAGAGTAAAGAGTATAGAGAAGGGGTGAAGTCCTTTATTGAATTTGCGGTGGCAAATTTAGGCTCAGCAAATGATATTTGGTGTCCTTGTGTCGAGTGCATGAATGACAAAAAACAAAGCATTCAAGTTGTCAAGATTCATTTAATGTTGAAAGGAATCTCGCCTTCTTACAAGACTTGGGTGCAACATGGAGAATCGGTTCACGTGCATCAATCTTGTGTTTCAAATAATGCTAACTGTGACAATGGTGGAGGTGTTGAGGATAGAATGGCTGGGGATGGCACCGATGATAGGGAAGAATTGTCTAATATGCTGGAAGATGTTTGCATGGGCGCTTTCATGAATGACGATATTGACGAATTGCCTAATAACTTGGGGAGGGAGGATGCACAGAATTTTGATAAGTTGTTCGATGATGCTCAACGACCCATTTATCCTGGTTGCAAAACTTTTACAGTATTATCATTCGTTATTAAAATGCTTCATATTAAGGTGTACAACCAGTGGAGCAATTCCTCTTTTGACATGAACATGAAGGTATACAAGGAAATTCTACCGGAGTGTGATAAGTCTGTTCCATGGACCCTTTATGAAGTCAAGAAATTTTTACGAGATTTGGGTTTGGGATATGTGCTAATTCATGCATGCAAATATGATTGTGCTCTTTTTTGGAAGGAGAATGCGAACCTGGAGAAATGCCCTATATGTGATGAGCCTAGATATAAGCTGAATGATGGTAACGGTAAGAAGATTCCTCATAAAATTTTGCGGTACTTTCCCCTGACACTGAGATTGAAGCGCTTATTTTTGTCTCCGAAAATAGCTGTAGATATGAGATGGCACAAGGAGAAGCGAGTGGATGACGAAACATTAAGACATCCGGCTGATGGGGAGGAATGGAAGAACTTTGATCGGCAACATCCTGCGTTTTCCAAGGATACGCGGAATGTGAGGTTAGGGCTAGCCACCGATGGTTTCAATCCTTTTGGAAATATGAGCACATCGTACAGTATGTGGCCCGTTATCGTGATGCCTTATAATCTTCCACCTTGGAAGTGTATGAAAGAGCAATTTTGTATGCTGTCATTGCTTATTCCCGGAAAAACGGCTCCCGGTAAAGAAATAGATGTTTACTTGAGGCCATTAATTGATGAGTTGAAAGAGCTTTGGAAGGATGGCGTGCAAACTTATGATGCCTCTAGTGGAAGTACATTTAGAATGCGTGCTGCTCTCATGTGGACCATTAATGACTTTCCTGCATATGGTAACATGTCTGGATGGCCAACAAAAGGTTATTTGGCTTGTCCCATTTGTAACGAAGATGCTTCATCAGAACGTTTGAGGAGTAAGATTGGCTATATGGGTGCGAGGCGTTTCTTGCCTGAGAACCACATATGGCGAAAGAGCAAGCTCTTTAATGGTAAAAGTGAAGACAGGTCAAGGCCACGAGAGTTCACGGGAGAAGAGATCTTGGAGCAAATTAATTCAGGGACATACAAGCCGTTGGGCAAGCATCCAAGCATTAATAAGAAAAGAAAAAGGGGCAAAGATGCTGACACGATTTGGGCCAAGAAAAGTATTTTGTTTGATCTCCCTTATTGGAAAACACTCAAGCTGCGTCACAACTTGGATGTCATGCACATAGAAAAGAACATTGCAGAAAATATTGTTGGGACATTACTGGGCATAGATGGGAAATGCAAGGATACAGAAAAAGCACTTTATAAGAATTCTATAAGAAAACTCATACCAAGAAGAACAAAGAGTGGATTGATCCTATTTGCGCCGTGAAACATGTAGGTATCTAAAATCTCAATAATAATTTAAATCACTTTATGCTTTTGCAAAATTATATATACATTTAATTCTGTTGTTACCTTTGCATTGACAGTCAAAGATGTTGAGCTTGCGAGAAGAATCTTCCCAATCCGGTGTGCAATTAACATCAGAGGAGATGTCTAGGCAGGCACTTGGAAAAAGGAAGAGATACATTCTTGGATTTGGGGATGGGCCGAAGCCCTCTTCATCTTCTTCCACACCTAGTCGTGTGTCACAAGACCATGTTGGGGAGTTACAGAAACTTAAAGCTGAGATGGAGGAGATGAAGATGGAGCGTGAGATGGAGCGTGAGGAGCTGCGGAGGCAATTGGAACAGGAGAGGAGAGAGCGTGAGGAGGAAAAGAAAGAGCGAGAGGAAGAACAGAAGCAAATTGCACATCTTACAAGTTTGGTGACAGAGTTCTTAAAGAAAAAGACTCAAACACATAAGTCGTCTATCCATCATGATGGGGCCATGTCATCAACTGGTGGCACAAATACTCGTTGGTATGTATTCTCACTTATATTACGTAGGTTATTTAGAGATTTGGACCAAATTAAGCGAAATATCATTGTGAACTTATACTTGAATTTTAGTTTATTATTTTTCACATGTGGTTATTGATTGTGTATTCTTTTTTGCTTTCTCAGATACATGGTGGAGTTATGAGCATGTGAATCTAGTTTTTGGTACATGGATAGCTTTTGTTCAGATGATCATGGTGGAGTTGTCTACAAGCAGAAATCAATTTTTTGTTTATTCATATTTTTATCTACATGATGGTTGTTTGGATGACTTGTAAGATCAGATATTTTGGCATTTTTAATTTACATTTTGATGTGTTTGGTGATGATTATCACCTTAACATATGGTATGGATGAAACATTTTGATGAATGGTTAATAGGTTTGCTTGACTTTAGACTTATAGATGATGATATTTATAATAAATGATTATGGATTCTCCAACATTGTGTATACTTCTATTTCGATGAGCAAATGTATTGTGCAATATGGATGATGGATAGGCTGTGTTGGTTGTACAGGATTTGGAACGAGCCCAAAAATAAATATTAAGCTTATAATTTGAATTATTAATTAAATACAGGTTAATACTTTCTGCCACCAAAAAATGTTTGTTGCCAATGCATTCCAATACATTCTACGACCAAACTATTGGTGGGGGAAGATAGACATTCAGTGACCATATTTTTGGTAGCGGAAGACAAACATTCCACGACCAACTATTTGGTCGGCGTGGGAATTAGCGACAACAAATTTGGTCGCTGAAAAGTTGCTTCGGCAACCAAACGTTGGTCGTTGTTGGTGTACCTTAGGTGACCACACAATATTGGTCGCCAAAACCTTTCAGTGACTAGGGTTCGGCGACGAAGCGTATTCTAGTCGCGAAAAGATTTCGGCGACCAAATATGGTTATTCGGCGACTCGAATCTTAGTCGCTGAATATGTATTTTCTTGTAGTGCCTGGTTTTGAAAATCATCAATATCCCAATCATGTGTATGAATTAAACAAAGCACTTTATGGTTTGAAACAAGCACCTAGAGCATGGTATGAAAGACTTAGCAAATTTCTACTAGATCATGAGTTCTCTAGAGGAAATGTAGATACGACACTGTTTTTAAAGAAGAAAAACAAAGAAATGTTAGTAGTGCAGATTTATGTTGATGATATTATTTTCGGTGCTACTAACAATCGCCTCTGCGAAGAATTTGCTGACTTGATGCAGAGTGAATTTGAAATGAGCATGATGGGAGAGCTGAACTATTTCCTTGGGCTCCAAATCAAACAATCTGAAGAAGGGATCTTAATCAATCAAGCTAAATACATCAAAGAGATGCTTAAGAAGTTTGATATGGAAGGAAACAAGTCAATCAGCACACCCATGAGTTCATCATGCAAACTGGACCAAGATGAATCAGGTAAATCAGTAGATCAAAAGATGTATAGAGGTATGATAGGATCCTTATTATATCTCACTGCAAGTAGACCTGATATCATGTTTAGTGTATGCATGTGTGCTAGATATCAATCTAATCCTAAGGAATCACATTTAATTGCAGTTAAGAGAATCTTTAAATACCTAATAGGAACAAAAAATATAGGTTTATGGTATTCTAAAGAATCTAGCCTAAACTTAATAGGGTATACAGATTCAGATTTTGCTGGTTGTAAACTTGATAGAAAAAGCACCAGCGGGTCATGTCAATTCTTAGGAAAAAATTTAATCTCATGGTTTAGCAAGAAACAAAACTCGGTTGCATTATCTACGGCTGAAGCCGAATATGTTGCTGCCGGGAGTTGTTGTTCTCAAATCATGTGGATCAAACAACAACTTGAAGATTATGGAATTAAACAAGATAAAATTCCCATTAACTGTGACAATACAAGTGCTATTAACCTAACTAAGAATCCAATTCAACACTCAAGAACCAAACACATTGAGATAAGGCATCACTTCATAAGAGATCATGTACTGAATGGTGATGTGACACTTCAATTTATTTACACTGATGATCAACTAGCTGACATCTTCACAAAATCCTTGAGTGAAGAGCGATTCTGTGTACTTAGGAGAGGATTAGGAGTGATTGATCCATCCTAGTGATATTCTCTTCTAATTCATTGATTTTGATGATTAGCTTGAGTTAAATATAGAGTTTCTCATCTATGATCATCAAATCAGCTTATAAACTTTTTGATTATCCCTTCTTTGGCACGAAAATAACATGATTTTTGGGTGCGTGCCAGAGTTCGAGTCGACTCGGATACATTTTAGAGTCGGCTCATGGGGGAGTCGACTCGCACATATTTAGGAGTCGACTCGAGGTCGATGGCATCATAGGGGGAGTCGACTCGCGCAGATTTTGGAGTCGACTCGAGGTCGAGTCGACTCGCGACTTACTGGAGTCGACTCGAGGTCGGAAATCCGATGTTTTAACCCTAATCGAAACGTTTAATCGACACTTCTATTCACCGCCGTCACTATTCAAAAACCCTAGAGTCGTCTCCGACCTCGTCTCCGACCCTTGTTAGGGCATTTCCGTCGAGTTTCCCTCCGTTCCTCGTGTCCTTTCCCCCTCCTTAGGTCTAGGATGCCTCGGAAATCTGTTGTCCCGAGCCGGAAAAGGCCCCATTCCGCGAGCGGCACCGAGCGACGGTCAAAGGCTCGGAATGAACCCGTGAGGCCACAACCTCCGGTTCCTTCCCCGCCGAGGCCGATTCCCTCGTACCCGTGCGCCGGGAAGGCGGTCTCCACCGGGAGATACGTCAACTTTGACTTCCTCTCCCGGGAAGGCTTTACCCTAGGGCATAGGTTAAGGGCTCAAGGGTTAGAAAGGTTTTGTTCCCTAGATCTTCCTACTTACCCGGGGTTAGTTAGGGAATTCTACGGTACTGTAGCTAGGGGTAATGGTGGTATTCAGGAAACTGTAGCGGGAGTCCCTATATTTATTTCGGAGGACTTCATTGCTCAAGTCCTCCATCTTTCCCAAGTAGGAGTGTCTCCCTCTCACCCCACGGATAGGACTGAGGCCTTTACGGCCATACTAGAGAGTCCACCTCAGTCCCCCCTAGAAGAGGTGTCTGCAAATCAGCTATCAGCTGAAATGCGGCTCCTCTTGAGTATCATATCTAGGACCCTCTTCCCCAAGACAGGCCGTTTTGATTTTGTATCTGAGAGGGACCTAGCCCTGATGTTCTACATTCTTCAAGATACTCCAATCAACTTCCCAAAACTCATCTACAAATACCTATGTGAGCCTCTAGACAAACCAAGGCTTACTCTTCCCTATGGCATGCTGTATACCTTGATCTTCAGGGAGTTAGAGGTCCCCATTCCTGAGGGGGAACCCTCTCGCTCACTGCGATACACAGATCGCATGGGTGAGGGGACTCTGCACAGGATGGGATTCCATAAAATTGAGGGAGTCTGGGTCCGGAAACCATCCACTTCCACACCTTCTGACCCTACTACTCGACACTCCCCCAGCCCTGATCATGACTCAGATTTTTCCACCTATCCCTCCACTTCAGCACCATCTACCTCAGCCGGACCCTCCACTGCACCACCTTCTCAGCCACTGGAGGTCCGGATATCTCCTGAGCAGCTCCGGGAGTTGCGGCAGGAGATCCTGAGGGATCTCCGTGATGATCTACTGAGGGAGATCCGAGGCCCTCAGAGTGCTCCCTCCACTCAGCTAGTACCCTCCTTAGCAGCCGTGACGGAGATGGTTGCAAATCTGAGGGAGGAGATATTCAACATCCGAAGCCTAGTTCAAGGACAATACTGGAACATAAGTGACGTCAAGGACGACACAAGGGAGATGCGAGATAGCATCAAAAAGGAACTAGGCAACCAGAGTCAGGGTGCTGAGAGACTAGCCAACGCACTGATCTTCAAGCTCGACACCCTCCAAGAAAGTGTGAACAACATATCAACTATTCAGTCTAGAGCCACCTCAGAGATTCTTGAACAGCTGGGAAACATCAATGAGGGGCTGAGCATGGTCATCAAACACACTAGACTGAGCAAGGGCTAGAGTTGTATATTTTCTTTACTTTATGTTGTACAGTCCCTTGCGGACTCACTTGATATGTAATCACACTTGTACTTAATTTTGGATAAATACAATGAGTAGAACTTCTTTTCAAAAATCGTGGATTCTTGAGTTTTTGCATCTTACTATGCCTTCTGCCTTTTTGCTATGATGACAAAAAGGGGGAGAAAATATATTGAATAGACATGTAAAGGGAATCAATAAAAAGAAAACTTTTAAAGCACAAAATAATTTGTTCTAAGTGGATTCGATACCTCGAGGCTCATTATCTCTCTGTTGGGGCTCCTAAAGGAGTAATCTCCAGAATCTATTCAAGGGATATTCGGAGATTAGTTGAATCATACTCAAGAACAAATTGGCAGATTTTCCCTCTAAAACCAAAAATTTAAGTTCAAAAGCTTCAATACACTAAAAGAAAATTCAGAGAATCTAAACAAAGTTGAATGCATGTGTTGAGGGGGAGAATCTGAAATCTTAAGAAAGCAAACTCATTAAATATATATAAGCCAAACAATTGATTGCATGACATGAAGGCTTATATAATTCCAAATGAAAGGGGGAGCTTTAACTTCAGAATTTACTGTTTCACACCTTTCAGTTTTGGATAAATTAAATGACTAGACACTTGAATTCATTTTAAAACTTTACTATAAATCTCCTTTTTGGTTGAGCAATTCACTTTACAAATACTCAATGTTTTGTCAACATCAAAAAGGGGGAGATTGTGGAGTGATTGATTATAATCCTATTTGATTTTGATGAGCTCAAAGCATTTGAGTATATCTTATGTTATACTAATGAATTCAATCTAGTGTTTCAGTCAAATTTTGTAAATTTATGTTCAAGTGTCTCTAGCTTTGGTTCAATACACTTTGGATAAGTAAGGAATTCAATTTGAACTAAAGTCTGAATCTCGAGTCGACTCCGGAAGATTACGAGTCGACTCCAAGCATATCAGAAGCTCTTGCACAAGCTCGAGTCGACTCCTGCACATTACGAGTCGACTCCGACTGAGAACAGACAGCCGGACAGAAAGATTCATCTCAGAACCTGTCAACGAGTCGACTCCTGAAGAATTCGAGTCGACTCCGATGCTTGCCGAGTCGACTCCAGCGTAGTACGAGTCGACTCCAAAGAGTAACAGACAGAAAGACAGAGAAGCAATTTTGGACTCTGAGAGCCGAGTCGACTCCCGAAGAACTCGAGTCGACTCCGATGGTTGGCAGGTCGACTCCTAAGGAAGCACGAGTCGACTCCCAGAGAAATGCAAGGCTAAAAGTCAGAGAGCCAATTTCGGACACTGAGAGCCGAGTCGACTCCAAGGCAGCGCAACCCCAAAGACAAAAGACTGTTTTTTTCGGATACTGAGAGCCGAGTCGACTCCAGCAAGGTTTGAGTCGACTTCGAGACAGCACAAGTCAACAGACAGAAGATCGGGATTTCGAGCTCTGAGTGCCGAGTCGACTCCCAGAATATCCGAGTCGACTCGAGTGAGCAAACTTGAAAGAAAGATCTTTGGATTCCTTAGAACGAGTCGTCTCCAAAAGTGTCGGGTCAGCTCCAGACATTGGGGAGTCGACTCCAGATTCAGTCGAGTCGACTCCAAGTCAAGACAGCACTTTAATTCAAATACAGAACAGTTGCCGAGCTGTCTCCAGAAAAGCATGAGTCGACTCCTGCAACAGGCGAGTCGACTCCAGATCGCGCGAGTCAACTCCAATCCCAACGGAAATATTGTCAGGATTTGCAGAATGTGCAGAACGGCTAGAAAGATGTGTCTAACGGCTATTTTTCTTTGGGAATGGCTTAAATAGCCTGAGGGAACAATAATAGAGTAAGAAAGAGAGACTCCATTCAAAGCAAAAGGGATTTCCACCAACCAAGAGCTCTCTAGAGTGATTACACGAAAAAGAAGGAAGAAGTGCATTGAAGTCGACTCTCCAACTCTCTTCCTCACATTCAAGGCTCTCCTCCTGACAGCAAGTCTACATCAAATTCAAGAGGAGTCAAAGAGTTTGAAAAGCCCCTTCCTCCATCTCCGAAATCAGTTTGAGGGCTTCTTACTCTTCCTTGCTTAAATTGTTTAAATACGCTTTTGAGAAGCTTCCTTTTTCTGTTTGTTTTCAAACTACTTGTTTCTTACTTGATTCAATCAGGGGATTGAATCAAGGGTGTTAAGGTTTGTTGGTGAGCCAAGGTTAAAACCAACGGTGTAAGGGTTTGATTGTGATCCCGGAAAAACAATCGGGTGGTTCTAGTCGGTGAGCCTGTGAAAACCGACCGAGTTCGTTGTGATCTCGTAAAACAACAAGTTGGGTTGTGAACTTGTAAAACAACCGGCTGTAATCCGAGGGATTATAGTGAATTCCCAAGTGAGGCTTGGGGAGTGGACGTAGGAGCAAGGGTTAGCTCCGAACCACTATAAAATTGCTTGTGTTTGTGATTGCTCCATTGTCTCTTACTTTTCCTTCATCCACTGCATATAGCAACTAATTAATCCACTAGCAAAAAGTTTTAATTAGTTACTCACAAAGCTTTTAATTGCAATAATTATTTTAAAACCCAATTCACCCCCCCCCTCTTGGGTTGTCTATCTGGGCAACAGAAACTCTTTTCCCCCCCACGTCTCCCTCTTCTCTCTCCTTCCTCTCCTTCTCCCTCTTCTCCTCTTTCTGCCGTTCTTTTTCTCTTCTTCTCCTCCTGTTCTTCCTCCCTCTTCTTCTATTTCCCGTTGTAACACCACAGCAGACACTCCGAGTTGGACCTTCACTGCAGCCGATTTCCCTGTGCTTGGTGCGGCATCAACAAGAAGAAGAAAAGAGGGGAGAAAGAAGGAAAAATGAGGAGAAGATGAAGTATTAGAGGTAGCCAGAGTTTGGGGACGTTCAAGTACTGGTGAGAGTGGTTCAGATGAAGATTCCGCGTTGCTTGCAGTCAAAAAATTTAAAAAAATGAATTTGAAATTGAGGATTTCAATTGTTGATAAAGAGTACTTTAAATATTTGTATGAGAGAGCGTATAATGCTCATGCACAACTTGAGATGGAACTCAGGAAATCAAGGTGGGATCACCAGGTTCCGCTTGAAGGGCACAAAAGATTATAATAGCTAACTTTGGTGAAATAGAAAAAGAATTAACAAAGTATAAAAAAATGTTCTACCCTAATGGAGAATCATCCAATGTAGAAAATTCTGGATGAAGAGCTTTTCGCATCCTGCACCATTATCTTTCTTTTTCTTTTTTTGGAAATATTGTGGTACTATATCTTTGGCTCTATTTGAATATGTATAAATTTATATGTCTATTTGTGCTTGTATATCAAAAAATATATGCAAAAAAAGATTGGTGACGGTACAAAGGATATGATATATGTATATATTTATTTATGTGAATGTACTGAAAAAAAAAGGCTAGATATAATGCAGTATTTAACTACTTCTAAGTTTATGTTCTAATGCTGCTTTTTTCTTATTCCTTTTCTTTTTGTATAGATATATCTATATAAGTGTATATATATATATACACACACACACATAGATTTTTATAAACATTTATGCGTGTGCTTGGATAAATATTTATATACAAACATACTTAAAAATATATATGCAGATGTATGCAAGGCTATATACAAATGTATATACCTAGGTGCCTTCTATATGTGCATTGTGCGTGTGTATACTGTGTATTGGGGAGGAAGAGTAAAATTAAAAAAAAATGAAAAAAATACATGAATGAAAAAAATACAGAGAATATCACTAATCTTGAGAAAAATAAAAATAAGTCAACCAATTTATTTACATATTATATGTATATATTTGTATACATGTTTATATAATTATAATTATAAATATATATGTGTGGATGGATGCAGCTTCATGTGCATATACAATTAACTTTAAAGTAATGAAAATTTTCCAACAAGAGGAATTGCAAGTAGACGATCAACATATAATTTCCACTGTTGAAGCTTCTTCCTCTCATCCTATGGACAAAGCTATTGTTTCCACTTCAGAAAAATGTAATTAACAACTAACTTCCATTGCTAAAGGTTCTTTCTCTTATCCTATGGACAAAGCTATTGTTTCTATTCCAGAAAAACGTATTCGTGCCGAACTCTTTGAAGATGAAAGTCTCAAGAAAAATCCATAAGTCAAGTCTTATATCTTTAATACTAATCAATTTTTATCATTTTCAAAATTTTGAACTTTTATTTCTCTTTTTTTTTTTAATGTAGGAATTTACTTCACCTTCCTTCGGAAAAAAGGATGCATACTAGCTAACGTACCATACAAAGATATATATCGTTAACATATGTTCCTATCAATTCCTAAACATTTTTTTTTCTATTTTCCAAACCATCCTGCAAAAAATGAAGAAGTGATAGATGACTATCTCAGAATACATTGATGATTATATATACCTTCACATGAAGGTAGGGTAACTGAATTATAATCATCATGAAGCACTGCCACGCAGCATCATATTCAACCCTATCTTCTACCGGTTTTAAACATACTTATAGATTTTTTATATTACCTCAAAGCAAAATATTTCTCTCTATTTTTTTTGAAATATATTAAAAAATGCAGCGTAGCATGGGTATATTGCTAGTACTATCCGAAAATCATGGCGGTACCCAAACAAGCCTTCTACTCAATGTCTGCTATGCCAGAATCAAGGCCCGGACTGGTTGTCCAGCGGCATGGGTCGGTACACCCCCGTATCATTCTATGCCGGGCACATACCGACATAGTAGAGGAGTCGAGGTAAAGAGAAAATGGGAGAAAGGAAAAAAGAAAGGATGGAGACATGGAGAGAGAGAGAAGGAGGGTGGCAGAGGCCGGTGGAGCCGTGCGGAGGAGGGGCTCTACTCCGAGCCTTCGTGGCCCTTTCTCTTCCTTCCTCTTCCTCTCCCTCTCCCTCCCTCTGTCGCTCAGTCTCTCTCTTTCCTTCTCCTTCTCCCCCTCCGTCGACTTTTATTTCATTTTAATTGCTGGAACCATCCCAATCCGTCACCGGTACAGTTTGGAATATCTCAATCTGTCTGGTTCAGAATGGTTCCGCCAACCATGTATCTTGGAACTGATAGTCAAAATCTATCTCGTGTCACTTGAGCAAAAAAGTAATAGATGAAGGGAAGTCCCGAAACTTGGGCTTTTGACAATTGTCTCGGAACCTAGCTGATGTTGAGAATCTATCGCCAATCGGAGATATAGAGTTCATTGAAAGAACTGACCTGAAAGCACCAAGGGGTCAAAAAACTGATGGTCACGCCCTACCATCAATATCTATCCAACGACCATGTCCTACCATTAGTATACTAGGGATGCTCATGCCAATACCATCTGTACAAATCTGATGACTCTTCACCACCGTGAGTTCAAAACCAAGGAAAATCCCAGCAATGACATGCAAAAAGTTTTAAAAAATGTAATCCAAAAATAAAGCTAGAACGCTAGAAGCTAAAAGAAAAGGGGAAGAAATCATCTAGGGATCATGAAACACAAGGTGTTTGATCATGGTCGCTGGAGTTGTAGAACCCGGTTGTCTTGTTGTTTTCTCCTCGATGAAGTGTTGCTGCTTTATATGATTCGCAATCCACCTGCAGGATTCTTTTTGTGGACCTTCATTGTTGCTACTCAATATTTATGCTAGCCCTCAAAGGCAATTGATTGCTTCATAAGAGATTATTTGCTGTTGGCCCAATCTCTCCTAGACAAGGATATACTAGTTCAGAGGTTTCAAAGAGCCTATGAGAATAAACTTAAAGGAATTAAACTGGTTGGGTATAGGAAACTAATTGGGGTGAAAGTTCTTGAAGATCAAGCCACTTGGATCCACGCACTTTCATATCCTTCCTTTGATCACCATTTTTTCGGATACTCTAATGCCGGTGGCACACCCGTGCATTTATCTACATCATTGCAATTTGACTTGGCACCATTTTCATCGACCAACAAATTCCTCAGCACACTTTTTTTTTTTTTTTTTGGTAAAAGCGGCTATTCATTCATATAAGTCTAACCTGAGTACACCTATCTAGATCACGGGAAAGTAAAGACAACAAAGTGAAATGAACATCTGCTCCGAACATCCACAAAAAATTTCCGGAGTGCCGGACGACATAGGAGGCGACCCAGTCTGTAGCCCTGTTCGCCTCCCTAAACACATGAACTGCCTGAAAGCCGCCCATCGACTGAGCCATCCTCCGTATCTCCCGGATAAGGGGGTAACCATCACCATACCTGTCCACCTCCCGGATCTAGTCGATCACCACCGCTGAGTCCTCCTCAAGGTGCACCCGCTCCACACCAAGCACCTACCTGGTATAGGATAACCAATCCCAGGCAGTCCGTAGCTCTGCCCCAACAACAGTGAGCCCAGGTGTCCAATGCCCACCTGCAGCAAGCATCCTACCACAGTGGTCTCTAATCACAAAGCTAACCCCTCCAGTCACGCCATCCGCTGACCTACTGCCGTCGAAATTTACTTTGAGATAGCCAAGGGGTGGGGGTACCCAAGAAAAAGAGTAAATGGAGAGATTACTAGCATCTTTACTTCTTGACTAGAATTCTAGAACCAAGACCAAAATCCAGTTCAACCTAGAATCATTCTAAAATGGTTCAAATTCCAAGGTTTAGTTGCAACTTACTCATGAACCAAATTTATTAGATATGTGTACAATTAACTATAGTCTTTTGTCATTTATTTCTTTTCATCCAATTGGGGACAATGGGTTATAAAAACATTCAAAGATTTAAAAAACTGATGTATGCTTAGCCATCTTAGAGCTTAAATTATAAAGAAATATATTTGTTAGAGGTACCTGCCTAGGTGGGTAGCATGGTCTCCGGCACCTAGGCAAGGCTTGTTTGTGGCTGCAAATAGGTTGGGTTAGACTTAGACCTGACCAATTAGCTGATCAAGTTAGGTCAATGGAAGACCTAACAACTGAATCGGGGGCAAGTACGACCTAATCAGAGACTGAAATGTTTAGATTTTGATTTGGACTCAGTTGGATCAAGTTTACAATTCAAGTCAAGTATCTAACTATTCTTTTATAGCGAAAATATAATAAATAATAATTAAATATAAATCACTAAAAATAAAACAAGACTAAAAAGAGCCAAACTTGAATTTTCACGCAATTATTTTAATTTTATCCAAATAATTATTCATACTTAATTTTATAAATTACAATTTGAAAATATATTGATATACTTGAGGGCATTATAAATAGGTATGTTCATGGGATGGGTCGGGCCAGGCCTTTTCCAAAGGTCAACACAATTTTCTGAGGTCTAAGCCTCGCCCAGCTTGGCCTTCGGGCCTATCTTCTAGGCTCGAGCCCTGCTCTTACTCGGGCTTTGGGCTTTAGACCAAGCCTCGAGCTTCATGATTATTTTTTATTTTTTAGTTTTTTAAAAAATACTCAATAATATTTAGAAAAGCTAAATATAAATAATTAAATATTGGCAACAACCTACAATATATTTATTATCCTACTAAGTTTATATATCAACAAGAATTATCAATTAAATCTACAAACATATCAAACATATATAAATAACACAAGCAAAATAAAAAAAATAAGCTGGGCAGGGCTCAAGCCGGTCTTTATTCTCTAAGCTCGAGCCTTCCTAAAAGGCTTCAGCTCGAGCGGGCTAGCCTGAGCAAACTGTCCAACCCATGAACATGTCTAATTATTAATAAGAATCCATCAAAACAAATAATAAATATGAGCATTTAGACATAATTAAATGAGACAAGATGAGAGAAAATGTAGTTGTTGAGATTAAAAAAGAGAAATTAGTTTAAATAAGAAATCTAAATAAATTGGAAAGATATTTAGAGTGAAGGAGGAGGTTTCTATGATTCAGATTTTTGGATTAGGTTGCATCGGGTTTGGGTTAGGCCGATATATTTTTTGTTGACCAAAATTAGACACGGATGACATATAGGTTGGGTCGGATTGAAAAATACATAAGCCAGATCTGATCTGAGATTTAGATTTCAGTATAGTTTTTGAATCTGACCTAATCTACGGGCCTTCAAATGCGGACAAAGTCACAGGTTGACCCTACCAAATTGCAGTCGACGGCATGGATGCTCACCTAGAAAATTAGGCGCCGCCTAGGGGACTAAACATGGCCTAGTTTCCTACCAGCTCAACCCAGGTGCGGTCAAATGGAGCGAAATTGATGGTCAATTTTGGTGACTTGGGTCAAAATCGTAAAGGGAAAAGAGCAAGATAGCATAAAATATCATGTGATGAGGTTGTGAGTGGCCTACAACATCTGGCCTTAACCATGGATCTCGTAGCAAACAACCAGCTCTCAAACAGAGAGACAAAATAAAGGAAAACTATAGGGCGGAAAATGGTCAGATAATATCCAACAGTTTTTGCTTGCACTAGATTCGCATAGATATTCTAGAATATTATTGAATCTGAATACCTACCTGTAAATTTTATTGGATTCAGATTTGGATTTTAAAGATTTTTGAATCTGGATCCAGATATCTGGGAAATTCCAGTAAAAAGTTATCTCCAAAAATTCTGCTTCCACAACTAGAATTGAACCTGGCCGGATGACAAGCACTGCATTCAATTTTATTTTAAAATGATGGTTCAGCTTACTCATTTAAATC
The DNA here is from genome assembly GCF_009389715.1 of Phoenix dactylifera. Classification (NCBI taxonomy): domain Eukaryota; kingdom Viridiplantae; phylum Streptophyta; class Magnoliopsida; order Arecales; family Arecaceae; genus Phoenix; species Phoenix dactylifera. The sequence continues at coordinate 245,403 of NC_052404.1, forward strand.
TCAATCATGTCATTAAATAAAGTTATCTGGTACGTACTATGATATTTTATGTCTAGTAATTAATTGTTTTCATAAAAATATCCCTTTCATCAGTAAGAAAATGAAATATATATATATATATATATATATATATATATATATATATCATTTTATAATTTATGATATTTTCAAAATTTTATTGTGAAAATATTTTAAAAAATATCAATAATTCCTACATATTTCTATATTTAAAAATAGTTTCTATAACATTTTTTTAAAAATAAATAATTCAAGATTATCTTTTATACATTTTACAATTATATAGTAATGATAGTATTTGATGTACAAAATTTATCAAATTTATTAATATTTTTGTACTATATATTTTATTTATTTATGTTTAAATTTTTAGTATTTTAATACTTTTGCTGTCCAAAACCTAACTTGATGGAGCAAGGCGATCGGGTGGATGAAGATGAGGTTGTTCGACTTAGCTGGAGTTAGGTTGTGCGATGTGAGAGTTGATGTACAACCAAAAAGAAGTAAAGTTGCAAATGGGTTGGGGTTAACCTGTGATCTAACCCGACCTGACCCATTTTGGAGGACCCGTGGGGCCGAGTCAAGTTCTAAAATTGGATCCGTTCTATTTTCTAGGTCGGGTCTAGGTTTACTGAATTCAGATCGGACCCAATCCGACTCGACCCATTTGATCTGTACTTGTTGCAAACAAGACATGTTTTGCTTCCAATTCTTTGTAAATCTCACACATTGATAGGTTGAGTTCTAGATATCTTAATGGTAGACGCAGAGGGGATCATGCATATATTTTGACACGAAGGTTTCATGTGGGACTGCATTTTTACAAAGAAATCACGTACGTAGCATCACTACATGAATGTATTCATGGATGAATGTCCTTTTATAAAGTATTTTTTTTGTTTAATAAAATTCTAATCAGTTGCTTGATTTTGATTCTTGTGTGATTGGAATCTTGCCTGATGAGAGAATTTAAGTTTTGGTGCTAATATATCTCAATGTGTAAAGTGAATCCGAATGTCAAAGAGCCTTTGCAATCCTCCAAGTTTGTATTAAATTGCTCAAGTGACTAAACAATTCTTGAATTCATATTGGGGATGGTTATGGATTATTTAGCAGAATCAAACAGTGATGAGCAAGAAAAAAAAAAAAAGAAGGAAAAGCACACATTATTTATGTGGATTATATATTCATATTACACTGAATTCTTATATCTGTACCTTTATTTCAAGAGTGGCAATTTTTGAACTTGTGAAGCTCCTGCTTCAAGCCACCGAATGTAGGCTGTTGAATTTTTGTTTTGTATTAAAATTACCCCAATATGACGTTATCTTTATGTGATAGTGTGACTGATAGACATATTATATTTATCTTGAGACATTGTGGTGGCAAACTAGACAATTATCTTCTCTTTGAGTTTATAATTTTTGTGTGGATTTTATTAGTATTAGAATTTTAAAACTGCTCCATTTGGTTATCAAGTTGATCGTGACGGTGTGAATTGTTCTCACCTTTGATGAATCGGACCTGAACAAATAGACCCGACCCAGATCCGGTTCGGACCTGAATTTTTTGGCTTGGGTCCGGATTACACATAGACCCGATCCGACCCAATGACCCGTTGGGTCAAAAATTGTAGCCGTAGACCGACCCGACCCGATCTTCCATTGGGTTGGATCTGGGTGCAAAATTAGGACCCGAATAAAGAACCGAGTTGGATCAGGGTCATATATGACTTGGTCTGACCCGACACCCATTTGCACATCTAAAAGGAAAAGATCAAGGGTTCCTAGAATGTGTCTAGCTGGAGACTTCCAATGCTTAAGTCCAGTAGAGATTGGAGAAAAAATAATAGAGATCTGACCAAAATGCTGAGGTCATAACGAGGTGAAATGTCTCTTCCTTAAGAGGTCATTTGACCTTGGTCTGACCCGACACCCATTTGCACATCTAAAAGGAAAAGATCAAGGGTCCCTAGAATGTGTCTAGCTGGAGACTTCCAATGCTTAAGTCCAGTAGAGATTGGGGAAAAAATAATAGAGATCTGACCAAAATGCTGAGGTCATAACGAGGTGAAATGTCTCTTCCTTAAGAGGTCATTTGACCTAGTTTATACATAGCGTAAGACACTAGTCTATCATGATTCGGATTGTATGATCTCCTAACATACTGTTATGTTCATTTCTTATTTGCTTCTCTAGGCTACTACAATCTTCCTTAACTAGCATGTCGAGATTGCGCAGAGTTGTAACCATCCATGCTGATTGTTCGGAGAATTGTTCAGCCATTGATTCTGCATGACACGTGCCACGCTCGCATTGGTTGGCCGTGTTGGTGGGCATAATTTCAATAAGTGGAAAATCCGAGCCATATCAAATACAAATCTAATTGGATAAAAAAAAAGGAATATACTAGGCTTATATATCACTTGTATGACTAATATCTAATTTATATTTTTATCTGTTAATAAATATCGGCTTATTTAGGTATCCATTTAGGTGTGAAAGTAGATCGGATAATATCTATCTGGATTTATTTTCGTATCTAAATTTATTCGAACACGGATAGAAATTTAAGTATCCGACTAATATTCGTATCCAAATCTATATTTATTAAAAAAAGGATATAGATTAGATAAACAACTATCCGATCCATATCCCAGTATTCGATTCTATTTATAATCCTATTTAATTTTATATAACACTCATTAACTTTTAAGAAAAATAAATGACTGTATTAACATGTAATTAACTTGTTTTAGTATCCACTTAGTAATATTTTTGATTTCGTGATTATAAAATTTAATTATTCGATCTATATCTATATTTACATTTATATTTTGGATATTCAATTGATGTCGACATCTATTTAAAATAAATATGAATATAAATATTTGCATCCAATTAATATTCATTATATTTATATTTATATTATTTAAATAAAATAAATATAAATTTGAATAAACTAGTATTGGATCCATTAGAACCCAATAAAAAAAAATTTCTCTTTCTTCCTCACCAATTTGATACGCCTATACCTTTGTGCGGAGGATAGCATTGTCGGGAAGGGTCGATCACTCTTTCTTCTTTCCCTTGCCTCTCTCCGACCTAGGGCACGCCGAGAGCGCTCTCCCGCCTCTCCTACCTCTCGGCTCGATCTCGGACGGTGGCAGGTCGGCGAGGCTTCTGGAGCTCGGGATCGACCACTCTTCTGATCGGCCGCTGATTGAGGTGACTTCTTCTCTGCTCTCTTTCTCTCTCTCACATTCTCGAGACCCCCTCCATCATCCATTAACGTTTCTCTCTCGTCCGCATTTCACCGACGAACTTAGTCTTCCTCTCACCTCATGAGAAAAGGTGAGATTGGGGGTGCTTATAATTTGCAGTTAAGTATAACAAGTTACTTAAAATTGGAAGAAACTTGTTCCATCCTAATAAAAATAGGTTAAGCTTCCAGAGGAAAAAAAGAGAATTCCAAGCGGACTGACAATCGACATCCCTTTCATTCAGGTTTTACAGAATAGATCATGAGGTCATTTTAATTCCAAGTAAACTCGTAAAGATTTTTCTTTTTCCCCCTTAGACTTCTTAATTGAACTATTTAATGGTGCATCTGCCTGCTGGAGATTGAACTCAACTAGTTCTATTTGATTTCTGAGGGATTCTAACTTTTTTTTTTTTCATTATTCTATGTAGGAACCTTTTGTTGCAATCATCTCGCCAATTGCTAAAGCTTTTGCAAAGATCTTTGTTTAGAGTCAATATCTTGCCTTGTCAAATATATATATGGGCTGATTCTGACATTTCATGGGAGGAGTTGAAGACGATGAACCACCCTCAAAACGTATGAAAACATCCTCAGAAGATTTGGGGAGTCTCCGTGATAAGTCATTTCTTTCAGAGCGCATCAGTCCTTTGGGAGGCTCAATGGCTAGGCCTTTACCACCCCAAGGGAAAGATTATGTGGTTGGTTCTAAAGGACTAATTAAAAGGGTGGAATTTGTGAGGATCATTACAAAGGCTCTTTATTCTCTTGGTTATGAGAGTAGTGGAGCAGCTTTGGAGGAAGAGTCAGGGATATACTTGCATTCTTCTGGAGTGAATCTTTTCAGGAAGCAAGTTCTTGATGGAAATTGGGATGAAAGTGTGGTTACGTTGCATAAAATAGGACTTGGTGATGAAAGTATCATAAAATCTGTATCTTTTTTGATATTAAAGCAGAAATTCTTTGAACTCATGGAAAATGATAGAGTCGTTGATGCATTAAAGACATTGAGAAGTGAGATAACTCCTCTTGGCATTGACAAAAAACAAGTGCACGAGCTTTCTTGTTGTATTGTCTCTCCTCAGCAGCGAATGTTACATGGGCTTGCCAATCTGGGAATTGAGACTTCAAACTCACGAATGAAGCTTCTGGAGGACTTGCAAAAATTGCTTCCTCCCACGATTATGATACCTGAGAGAAGATTAGAGCATTTGGTTGAACAGGCTCTCAGTGTGCAACGGGAATCTTGTTATTTCCACAACTCTTTGGATAATTCGCTGTCATTGTACGCCGATCATCAATGTGGGAAAGACCAGATTCCTTCTCATACAGTGCAGGTTCGAACTAGTATCTGATAGAGAATTACACTTTTTTATCATTACATAAGTAAAGCATTTCAATCTCTCTCTCTTTATCTGTGCGTGTGCCCCCACCCCCCCCTTCCCACCAAATCTGATTCTTTTCTTGGAAAATTAGTTTGAGCATTGTGTTCTATTATCTAGCTATGATTCTCTTTCCTTGGGAATTCTTTGACATAAATTATTCTTTATACTCTCATGCACTTCCAAACTTTCTGGACAAAGGAGTGCAACATTGATACCATAGAAGCCAATATCGAGAACAAATTCCAAGAATTTAGTGCTATAAAACATTCATTTAGAATGAAATCTTTAATCTGAAACCATAAGCACTCCATTCAGGAGTTCTTGATTTCAGATACCTTGTTGACATATATTATAGTCTATTACTTGATTAATGGTGCCACCAAATCATATGTTACACTAGCAACACCATTGCATAAAATACTGATTGGCAGTTGAGGCAAGGGAAAACAAAGGGAAGAGATTGTGGAAGTATAGGTGGGAAGAGGGGAAAGAAGTTGCAATTTCGAGGTGAGCTGCAACATATAGGTTCAGATGAAACGGTGGAACATATTGCATTTTAGACTTGAGTCATACTAAGACCTTAGCTTTGATAGCTCGTCAAAGGGTTACCAGGGTCAGGTATTGAAGTATCTAGGATGAGGGGATTGCATGGGATGTAAAAAGATGGTTTGTGAGTTTGTATAGCATATAGAGAGTTATCATGAAATCTTGACTTTGTTTGAAGATAGGATTGAACTTTCTAATGGAACCTTTTGAGTTTGCCTAGAACCAAAATAACATTTTGAACTCCCTTGGACATGGATTTATCAGATAGGCTAAAGTCCCATTTGATTCAACGAAGAGAAAAAAGAAGGGATATGAATTGTTATTCCAATTGGAATTTACTTTCTCCATAATTTTTTTTTATTTTTTTTGGATGGGATAAATTTCTTCTGAAATTAGCTAATGGTTACTTGTTATACATCATAGAAAAATATAATTAACCCCAATCTCATTTTCTTCCATGAAGTGAGAGGAAGGCTGAGCAGTGGGAGTGAGAGAGGAAAACACTTAGGGTAGAGTTGTGTCATAGGGTTGAACGGGGGCCAATTGGAAGGGATCTCAAGAATCGTGGAGGAGATTAACGATATTCAGAGTGTTTGGTGGTTGGCTAGGTTAAGAGTGGGTGATCGAGGGAGGAGGTAGGGGGGCAGGGGTAAGAGTTATATGGAGTATTTACAATGTTGAATTTGATGAGAGGGGTGTGTACTGTAGCATGGGCGAGAAGGATGGATGATGGTGATAGCTGTTGGAGTTAGATGGATGAGACTAATAGGGGCCTATAAAAGGGTGGATGAGGGTGATAAGGTTGAGTATCAGTTGTAGAAGGTTGTTAAGTTGAGGATTGAAGCATGGTCAAGAAAGGCCATGTGAGAATGGACACCCACAATGACCTTGTTTATTCTCAATCTCCCCCTGCCAGCAAACAACCTTTAAACCTGTGTCATGCACGATTTGTGACACAACAAATGAAATAATTTATTATTCAAAATGGTAGAAGATAGAAAACAATGGTCTATTATGCAAAGTTGGGAAGTTTAAAGAAGAGAGGAATTAAATTCATCAATGAACTTTTAATAAATAATTTTCAAGTTGAAAACTTACAAAATTTCAAGCTCCTTCTAAAAGGCGTTATAGGTATCGATTTAAATGTCCCAAAAAGCCCATAAAATTCAGACCCAACTTAGTGGATCAGTTATGGTTGAGTATCACAACTCAAAAATATCCAGAGTTGATTCTGTCTAGATGGAACTAAGTTTATCCCTTATCCATCTTTGATTAGATTTGGTTTGACAGGAAAGTAATAGAGGAATTGTTGCTTCCTTACTGTTGGGTGAGGAGAGGAAACATAAGGAGAGTGGTCAGTAGATTTGGGTATATTTTCTTCATTTGGCTTATTATTATCTTCAAATTCTCAAGAAAAGGTTTAATAGTCTAAGGCAGGTCAAAACCCATGTCATGTATAGTTTCGGGAAAAGGATGGGATTGCACTCTATGTTACATTGATTTTGGTATGAGTGTTAGATTTGGGTGTCTTTCAAATTGTTTTATTCTACAAGCATCTCTTGTAGACTCATACTTGAGTGTCATGCTTATTCCCCATGAATGCGTGTAGGGGTGTGGCTGTATTCATGCCTTAGGATAAATGGAATGATCTAAATAACAAAGACTTCATTGCTCTAGGAAAGCTTTATGCATGCCACCCATGTACAATGCTTTTCATCTTATATTCCGACCCACTTTTTAATTGCATGTTTTGACCTCCTCTAACCATCGATCTGGCAAAGCCCGTGATATGGTACTTTTGGATTATTTCTCGTAACATGCATCATTGAATCATTCCATATAATACTATGTTACACAATCTTATAAATTAGAGAAACATCTTTGCGCATTTGAAGGAATTAATGAATTTATAATAAGATATAAATCCTTACGAGACCTGCATAATATTTGTAAAATCAACAATGTCATCTTTCTAAAATCAGGTTAAAGGATCAAAATATTGGAGTTGGAGAATGCTCGGTTCTTAGCCTAACATCAATCCTCTAAGCTGGTAGTGATTTCCTAGCCTCTTCCAATATAGTCAATTAGTTTTTAAAAATTTCAAAAGGCTATAATCATGATCGGTGGAACCATCCTGAGCCATACCGGCGGCGGACCGGGACGGTTTCAGCAATGAAAGCGAGACCGGTGACAGAGGGGGAGAAGAAGAGAAAAAGAGAAAAAGAGAGAGCGGGAGAGGTAGGGAGAGGGAGAGGAAGGAAGAGAGAGGAAGGTGGAGGCTGCGGAGTTGCCGCATGGAGAAGGTGGAGGCCAGGGAGTCGCGAAGGAGGGGCTCCGCTGAAATAGAGGACCAGAGGGGGGCCCTTTTATTTTTTACTATTTTTAAGTAAAAGTCGCAAAAATAAAATGACGCTCCTCCGATCCTCCGTTTCGAACAAAATAGGAGACTGGAGGCGGAGCCCCTCCTCTGTGGCTCCCCAGCCTCCGCCTCTTCCGCGCAGCGTCTCCTCGACCTCCGCCTCCTCTGTGCGGCGGCTCCTCGGCTCTCCACCGGCTCTCCGCCGGCCTCCCTTAGCTTCTCCCTTCTCTCTCTTTTTCTCTCTCCTGTTCTCCCTCTCCTCAGCCTCTTCTACTATATCGGTACAGGGCCGGCATGGCACGGCACGGGGCCGTTCTGACTTGTGCCGCTGAGCAACCGGTCTGGGGCCCGGTATCGACACAGCAAGCACTGGCTGTAACTATACATACTCTAGTATTCATTGGAAAAGATCAACATATAAAGTTGACATTGACATTATTCCTTATGTGTTATATATTTGTAGAAAAACCAGATTTCCTTTGCATTAGTTTTTCTCCTCTACCATAATTATATCCTATGGGGTTTTTGCTTGTAGGATATGTTCCAAGACATAACACTAATAAATGCATCAATTTTTTTTTTCTTTTTTCCTTTTTGGGCCATTTTTTCATAACATAGCTTATAAGTTGCACTCTCATTAGGTATTTAGGTTTGAACACTAGTTTGATTTTGACCTTGAAAGGGTCAAATGAGTTTCAGTTTAGGCAGTTCCAGTGGTTTTAGTATCTTCAGCCTAGTTTTGTTAGTTTTAGATTTAAAAAATGAGAGAAATTAAAAAAGGACGAAATTGATAAATTAGAACAAATGAATTGAGGAAACACTATGATATCATTTTTAAGAATATTGTATTGTTTGAGACCTTTGAGGACATCAGAGACCTTTGAGGACATCATTTAGGCAGTTTTATCTTAAAACAATGTATTTGTATGTATATATGGGATGCAAATGTGCATCTATAAATGCATTTATTTATATAATTCGTTTTCTGAAAAAAGAGAAAAATAATCATTATATATGTTTCACATTATTTTGTAATATGTCATTTTATTTTTTGATGGCATGCTAATGCATAAAATTTTTAATATCTATCTGGTTAAGGCTCTAATATAGGCAAACTTACATAAAAAAATTGGCTCACTTTGAATTTCTTCATAACCTAGTATCAGAATTGAAATCAAAACTTCATATCATGCTAGTTATCTTTCTTACATCATGTGCCCCTAGAGGTGCAATAAGGTTGATTTTGTGCATGATGATAGAAAATTGAACCAATATTGCACCATATATAGCTGATATTCTTGAGAAATCTGAGCATAAACCAAGATCTATGGTGCAAAAGAATAAAATGCTATACAGACTCTCTTTAGGCAAATGTTTCGGTTGCCGACATAAGTCATGGTCCCTCGCACTACTTGGAGAAAGCTGTTGGCTATTTGGATTATCTTGCTCAAGTAGCTTTAGTTGTTCCTTCTATTTTCATTATTCATCTTCTTACTATCCTAGCAGAAAAATCTCTGTCATGAAAGCATTCCAGATAAGGGGCAGAGAAGGGGGGAGGGGGAGGTGAAACTTGAAAGAGGCTAGAAGGAAGAGAAGAAACAAGAAAGAGGACAGATGAAAAAATTCTGTTTCTAACTAAGATGGTCTCAAATGTCAAAACCTATTCTATGGACTAAAGTAGGTATTATCAGCTTCATGCCTGCTAGAGTATTGGTTATATTAAGTGTCTTAATCTTGCTAATAGCAAGCAGTTCCTGATGGGTGAAAGAAAACCAAGTAATATCTGAAGTGTGTTTATCCAGCACTACCTTAATTATGGAACCTTGTGCCTATTTATGTTAAATTTTAGATTGAATGCTCAATCTCACAGTCATCATGGTAATATTGTCACACGAAATTTTCAATCTAAAACTGATTTTTCCCAGTTATACACCATGAGTGAGCATGACCAATTACCTAGGTACCTTTTTAACACAAACAACATGCATCAACAAAGAAGAGCGTATATATTTTATGTGTAACATATCAAAGATTGCAGGGAAGTTTTGGCAACCCTTGGGGTTTCAGCTTTGTAGTACGATATGAAAAATATATCTAATCAACTTGCATAAGCTATTGTTTTGATTAATTTCAGTTTTTAGAAACTTAGTTATTGACAATCTTCTAAGCTAATATACTACTGATTTGGAGCAGGTATTGCAAGCACACAATGATGAAGTATGGTTTTTGCAGTTCTCAAATAATGGGAAATATTTAGCATCATCATCGAGTGATAGATCTGCAATTATATGGGAGGTAACTTTTAATTTTGGATTTTGATTGGAGATTGCTTAGTCTTCTCCCTTTTTCATAACCTTGTTGGTAACTTGATCTCTCCCATCAATCTGGTTTAACATGCGGTTAGAATTGGAGTTTACTTTTGTTGCCTTCTCCATATTCTTAGTGGCGAGGATGCTACATAATTTTGCTACTTGTTTATTTGTAAGATAAAATAGTGAACGATATGAATTTTTTCAACTATGCTGATTTTTTTTTTTCTTTTTGTGATATATGCTCGTTTCAGAGATAGATTCAATAGAAATTTTGCAAGCCATTTATGAAAGCTTTTCAGGAGAAGAAATTAGAGGACTCACCCTTTGATTCCATCATCTCTATCAAGTGATCTCGTTCAGTAGGTTTCTTCTAGATCTAGTATAGCGAACAATGTTGTCATTGATGCCCTCGTGTAAGTCTACCATCATTCAACACTGTGAGCTGCTGTTATCCAAAGATATAAATGTGCCTGCATAAGGACTTTGCCAGCCAAACCACTTGTCTCTTTAAAAAGTCCCTCCATTTTCATTTTGTATTGCAGATTTTAAACTTTTACCTGACTTTTCTTCGGTATATGGAAGTACTTCATCTCATGAAAAACATAGATACCCTTATTTAAAAAAATCATAAGCCTGTCTACCATCTTTGTTGCCATTTTTTTTCTGAGTGCTCGATCATCAATAAGTGTATGTAGAACTGCCAAGTGAGTGAGTTGTTTGCGAGGCAGCTTGTGATCAGCCAAAAATGTGGTTTTAGTTTGGCTTATTAGATTAGCAAATGAGCCAAGTTAGAGCTATGCTTAGCATGCTTTAGCTTAGCTGGATTAAGCTCAAAATATCAAATATAAGGAATTTATAAATATTATGCATTATTTAAATTTTATATAAATTTTTATATTTTTCTATTATAAAATATATGTATATCAAATCGAATGAATTCGACTATAAGGTTAATATACAACCAGGGGAATTAGCTCAAAGTATATCAATAAAGTCCTTGAGTGATCTCAAGCTCTCACCAGCTTTCTTAAACAAGCAGTTTGTGAACAGCTGTAGTTGCTCTCAAAATTAAACTTGCTGGCTCAAGTTCAGCACGACTAGAGAATGAGCCGAGCTTGAGCTAGGCCTGGCTCACTATGCTCAGCTCGTTTATACCCCTGCATGTCTTTCCACAATGATTCAGCAAGAAATTTGAAAGTACGCTTAAACTTTGATTTGTAATTTTGGAAATTCTTAAGTTTGAACTCTCCAATGCTCAGTTATGGTCTAGGCTGTTTTGTTATCTATTCATTTCAGACACCCCCTTATGCGTTGTTGATCTCTGTTGTATGTGCATAGATATGGATTCTCATAGTTGTGAGATTATATGATGCGAAAGACGGCATGCCTGGTATATGGACCATCATTCACATGGAGGATCTACTTCTGTGTTCTTGGATATATATGACAAATGCATGATCAAATGTGCATCCCTTATTTTTAGAGCATGATCAAGATAAGATTGGTGGGAGCATATAGACATACCCCTTTTTCTTTGGAAAACTACAAATAAAGGAAAAATGGCGTATAATCATAATCATAATTATCAAGCCTTGTCCAAGCTATTTGAGGTATTGTCTATGAATCCTCATTATCCCTAGTTATGGCTACCTCCGATTTTATATCAAGCTTTTCTATATCCTTTTTGACAACTTCCATCCATGTTACATTAGGCCTTTCTCTCCTTGTTGTATATACTTCAACAAAAATTAAAGTATCTCCTTCTTATTAGAGCATCTTTGATTTTTTTTTTCACATGGCCATACCATATTAGAGCTCCTCATACATCCTTATTTCCCACTATGCTTCCTATTTTTCAGTACGTCCATCTCATAATTCTGTTTTTTGCTGCATTCAATTTTGTTTTCTGGGAACCACTTTATTGCCCAACATTCTGAGTCATACAAAGTTTCAAACCTTATTGTTGCACTATAAATTTTTTCTTACGTAATCTACATGCAAAGGAAGATCAATTTATTTTTACTTAAATAAACTCTTAATAAGCTGATTCACCCATATTTGCATGTTATCTCTTGGAAAGAGAACTCAAAAAATTTAGAAGTTCCATTTTGTGGGGCTGTCGCTTGTGCTTTCTTTCATTCTTCAAATTTGAAGTCTTGACCTCCTTTATGGCTCCTCTGTGGGGTGAGATGTGCTTCTTTTCATTATAATTCTTTTTTTTGTCTTTTGATTTGGTATGATGCACTCTGCATTTTCTTTTAGTCTTTTTTACTACTTATCAACAAAGAAATGATCAATCTTCAGCAGGATTCGGTAAATTGCCCTTTTGAATTTATTGGATCAAACTATTTTCCTTGGATAACTCACTAGATCTGAATGATTGTGCTTTTCATATTTTTATCAAAATGAAGTACCTGTACCCTGTGTAAGCTTGATAAAGAGAAGGCTTTTCATTTTTACCTTTTCTCAAGGTAAAGTACTGACTATTTCCTGATGGAACTAGATGTTCCAGCTGCGTCGAGCTCTTGCTACAACAATACGATCCTTAATTATTTTGAAAGTTTACAAAGGCTTTAAGTTCTCATTAATTGCTGCATCTTGTATAAGTATAATCAAATAGCCCAAACTTTCCTTCAGGTGGCTTAAGTTTCACATTGCATTTTGCTTGAGTCACCATATCAAATAATACATAAATTGGATGAACGTTTGACTTAGTTCTGGTTTCTATTTCGATACCTTGATTGGAGTTTTGGTTTTGGCAATTTCAGCGATTTCAGCAGTTCTGCTTCAAGTTTCGGAGTTTCAACTAAAAAAGCTAGGAAAAATCTGAAAGATGGTAAAAAAAAAAAGAAATCAAGGTATCATTTGATTGTGTTTTAAGTTATCTGGAGTCATAATTTATAAAATTTGAGTAATTTTAATCTGAAATTAAATTATGTTGAATTTATGTTAAATATATTACATGAGTGTACCAATTTCTTAAGTGAAATACCCAATATCAAGCAATCAAGCATAAACTAACAATACAAGTATACGGGAGTATAAAATAAATCAACTTTACCTATTCAACACCACCTATTATTGAAAGATGAGTTAATAGCGGCAATCATCATTGGCACAATGTGGGTTGGAGTATTGATAGAGATGAGGATAAAAATGAGATGGTTCCCCACAAATTCAAAAAATTATGAATTGTTTTATTTATTGTACATAAAAGTAATATTTTTGTGAAATATATTCTATATAGTTGTTTATATTGTAAAATACTAAGATAAGGGTTATTAGAAGTCTGTCTTGGCCGTTAAGAATTATACCTATTTTATATTTCTTTTTAGCTCAAGAAACAAAGAAAATCCATTGAAATTTGTATTACATAGTACATAGCTGATGTACATTAAACAAAGAAATAACAAATATATGATAGAAAACATCAAAAGAAAGATTAAAAAAACATTTATGGCTACCTTTAGCCAATTTTGGCCGAAATTGACCAGTTTCTGCTAAAAACTAACTGTAACTGCTGAAACAGACCAAAATCTGAAACTGGGGGTCAGTTTCAGTTTGGGTCAGTTTCAGTTTGCTCTTGGTGGAAATTGATCAGTTTTGGCTGGAACGGATTAGTAAAACCATGAATTCGACCATCCAAGATGGATCTTGTTTTTTTTTTTTCCTTTTATACTAACTCTCATGATTAGATCTGTTAAACTTCTAAGATCTGATTTGCAATCAGAATTAGGAGGAAAGACACTCAAATTTGAAATTTTTCTAACTTTAAGTCAACTGAATTTCTGGCATCAGGTCACTTCCCACATTCCTTGATGGTGGATCCTGATCCTAATATTATGGAAAGTCAACAATGATGGACAGCATTTGGAAAGTAGAGAAGTACATCTTTCTTGCAACATTAACAAAATATCACTTCAAAACCCTATCATCTCTCCTAAATTTCCCCCTCTACTTTCTTTATTGAAGGTGGACTAACGCAAAAATAAATGTTGAATGAAAAGAAGAAAATATTCTTTGATTATATGCTGAAAAATATCAAAGTAAAAAAACCCTATTCTGTCTTCTCACTGGCTGTCTCTCTGCATTTTTCTTCTATTTTTTTGGATAACTCGAAGATTTCTTTTTTGATGAGTGGAAGATGGATTGACACAAAAGGTCCTTGAATGGAAAGAAGAAAATAATCTTTGATCATATGCTGAAAAGTAGCAAAGTGAAAAAAAAAGCCAGTCTTCTGTCTTCTCAATTGCTGTCTCTCCACATTTTTCTTCTATTTTTGGGATAAATTGAAGATTTCTTTTCTGATGAGTGGAACCCTTGATTACGGGATTGATTGGTCCCTAGGTGTAAATTGTTAAGTGAGTGATCTCTACAACTGAAAACTGTCTAGTTATTGTTTTTACCAACCATGTTCCAGTTATGGACCAAGAACTCTCCATGTTCCATATGTTGTAATTTATTTCATCTTCCGACGAACACATATTTACTTCCTAAACCAGGATTTGTTACTTTGAAATCCTAAACCCTCTTAAGGACCATAACAGTAACCACCCTTACTCATTTACTTTCATTTCTCCATTCTCACCTTTTGGCTTCGTGTTCCCCTCTAAGCAAGAACAGACCCAAGGTGAATAATGATCTGAGATATATCGTGTAGCAGACAGTACAGCATGTACCTGTCAACTCCAGCAAACTTGGACTTACTCTCAACTTCTTTAGAGAACTGAAGTTGAAATATTTGGAGGTATCCTCCATATTTACATTATATATACATCTATAATCTATTTTTTATTAATGGTAGATACTCTCCATGATATTGCATAGGCACTCTAAGTGGATCCGAATAGAACTTCAAAAGCACTAGTATTTTGTCTCCTAAAAAACAATCTTGGTTCAGTTCTTGTTACCTCCCTTAGAAAGACAGCTGAACCCACTTAATTTTTTGCTTGATGTCACGGAAATTCTGCCAATTTTATGATGGCAGATGTATCTTTCCTCTCTTAAAAGGGAAGTAATACTTGAGTTCCTCTCCTGTTTGAAATTAGCCATCTTTCTTATGCTTAGATGAACACTATTTCCTATTTTATTTTAGGTCCAAGAAGATGGGGAACTGTCATTGAAGCACATGCTAACTGGTCATCGGACACCTGTGCTGATGGTCGCGTGGAGCCCTGATGACCGCCAGCTACTCACATGTGGAATGGAAGAAACTGTAAGGCGTTGGAATGTTCGTACTGGAGATTGCCTCCATGTCTATGCAAAAAGTGGTCTTGGCCTGATCTCTTGTGGCTGGTTCCCTGATGGAAGACAAATTTTTTCTTGTGTGGAAGATAAGAGCACTTGCTTGTGGGATTTGGATGGGAAAGAACTAGAATCTTGGAAAGGGCAGCGAAATACTAGGAGCTCTGAGATGGCAGTCACGAAAGATGGCAGGTGGATAATAAGCATATGCAGGGAAACTGCAATTCTGTTGCTTGACAGGGAAGCAAAGCTGGAGAAGCTGATTGAAGAGGACCAGACAGTTACTTCGTTTTCACTATCAGGAGACGACAAGTTTTTGCTCATAAATCTACTGAACCAGGAGATTCACTTGTGGAGCGTAACGGATGATCCGATACTTGTCACCAGATACACAGGTCACAAGCGCAGCCGGTTTCTAATAAGGTCTTGTTTTGGGGGTTATGAAGAGGCTTTCATTGCTAGTGGAAGTGAAGATTCCCAGGTATGAAGCACTTAATTCTTTTTGTTTGTTAAGATTAGTCAGTTGTGAGCATTTATGTAATCACTGGCCCTGCATTTTGGCCTCATGCATGTTTCAGTAAGACAATGTACTGAGAGAAGCAAACATGGTAACTTGTGGTTTTGGTTTACTGCCTATTGCTAATGGATTTCTATCCAACTGGAGATATGGGATCCAGGTTAGATTGCTTGGAAAGTCTCAGTTGATAATATGATCCTTTACGTGTGTGCATGGATATGTTTTGATAAGGCATACTCCCATATCAGGTGTAGTTAATTCTCTGAGAGTTTTGGATTTTGAAAAGGCAATAAAGTAGAAAGTTAGCACACATATAAGAAGGATAGAAAAGTATGTTAATATTCAAAATTGTTCATTTTTAAGCTTCCAACACTGCTTAAATTTCTTAGAAATATCACTATTTAAGTTGTGTATTTTGATTGATATGGATGTTCAGTTGGTGAACTTATAAAATGAATAATAGCTTTACTCATTATAACGTACAAATACATATAGCAGTCTGTCTTACAAGTAAGTTTTTTATTTTCTGATTCTATCACTTGGAGCCCTTTAATTTTGCATGAACTGCAATTGATCTGCTGACTGCTTTGCTTTTACTGCTGTGATCATTAATAGTTGACAGCCATAGAAAATTGAATGATGATATTGTGATTGTCTCCTAGTGGATGATGAGTAAGATAAATTCTTCGTAAAGAATGACTATAAAACCTGTAAAGAATGACCAGATATTTGTTTTCGTAACATGAACTTTGGGCAAGTTAAAAGTTTTGTTGCCTTATTTTTTCCTGCTTCGATGACTGGGATAAACTTGAAAAAAAGTCTTCCTGTGTTACTTAAATCTATACCACAGTAAGTCAAATCAATAATTTCCTCCTCCATCTTTCTTTCACTAAGCTTATGGATAATATCATAGTCTATAGTTGCTTTTTGATTGACATACTTTGTTGAATAACCAGTTATTCTTGGATATTTAGTTGTGGAGGATTGATGATCAAAGAAATGTAACAGAACTGAATACATAGTTTTACAATCTCTCTGGAAATTCACATTGCAAACCATATTCTTTCGTAGCTTAAGAAAGGAGGCTATATCATTGCTATGAATTTTTGTTTGGAAATTTTGGTCTGTACTGAACCTGTCCAAGAGGAGACGATGTTGATGTCCTTACTGATGACGGGATAATTGTAATATCAGGTGTATATTTGGCATCGGGGAACTGGAGATCTCATCGAGGCACTACCAGGACACTCCGGTGCTGTCAACTGTGTCAGCTGGAACCCAGCAAACCCTCACATGCTTGCATCAGCCAGTGATGACCATACAATCCGCATCTGGGGACTAAAAAAGGCTACCTTGAAACGCAAAGAAGCTTACAGCAATGGAGTCATCCACCACTGCAATGGAAATTGTCAATGATGTGAGACCATTCAAGTGGTCAGGTTCTTAAATTCCTTAATCAGTCCATTGACAGTATAAACCCCTTGCTCTCCATTTTGTGGGCACTCATACAAAAGAAGCCTGTAAACGTGAACAGCTGCTACCAGCCCATAAACCATCTAATACGATTATTTATTTCTTCCATTCATTTCTTAATTGAAGCAGAATAGAAATTTAAGTTATTTTATCGGTCTTCATGTCTCCTAGGTAAATTTAGCTTTTTACATCAAGCTTAATAATGACTTTCAATTGAATCACCATGGTATGCTCATTTACTTATTAAGACTTGGCCCAATATCTGTATGCAGATTCATAGACTTTGTTGCTTGCTACTTTTTTTACCAGCCAAATGATACAAGTGCTTTTTGGTGTGGTTCATTGGACAGATTATTTAGTGGTATACCCTCCCAAATTACCATTGAACGCCAGAATTAAGAGGTGCAGCTTAAAAAACTTTTATGTTTCATGTCTGCGAATGAGAGGTTGAGGAGATGCAGCTTGATCTAATGTGCTTGGCACCAATCTTGCTACTTGCATAGACTTAATGATTCGCTTTGCCAATTTCTGGAATTATTGAGGAATGGAGAAGTCACGAAAAAGATCTTCTAATCATCATCATCATCGTCATCTTATCATTCAGATTATCAACCATTTTCACTAATGATAAAAAGGAAAAATTCTATGGGTTTGCGTAGGCAAAGAACCTATGTATGACACTTCAGAACTACCATCTTATTTTGCCAGTCCCCGTTACCAGCACCATTGCATCATTATCAATATGTCATTACCTAGTTCGACTCCCTAGTCTATTCTTCCAGTCTTTGGTACCTTACAAGTAAATAGAACCTTCTCAATTCTAATTTGCAACTTTATAACAAGTGCAATGAACATTCCTAGTTCCAATTTGGCTTCTTCAATCTGCTAACGATGCCCAATTCCGGAAAAGATAAAAGTACGTATGTTCTGTCTTCTCTTGATTTGCCCAAGGATGCCTAAATTCAACAAAGTAGACAGGTGCTGTGAAAATGAACAAAGGCAACAAAAAACCTGATTGCTGTGAGAACAAGACAGCATATAGATAGTTTATGCATGCTAAAATCAAGCATATGACCGCACAGCCAAGCCAGCCCAGTCTATTAAACCTAAAATCTTTTATGGTGCATAGTTTACACTGCAGAGTGATGTATAGTGCTCTATGGGTACCATTAGAAGATGGACAGCTATTAACATCAATGTGCACCATGTATGGCACGTAAAGCTATTTTATTTGATAGTCATTTTTCTGATGGTAACTATCTAGTACTGCACAGTACTCTGCGATGCTAATTGTCCACCACCGAAGATCCATGCTCTGTCCATTAACAATGGCAAGTTCTCCACCTTCCTACCAACCTTGTCCCCCCAAGTCCACCAGAGAAACCCATTATTCAAAGTCTTCTGGGGGAAATTTTATTTATTCTCTTCTTTAATCTGCCGAAAGTTCTCAGTTCCATTTAAAGTGGTCAGAAGGGCAAATGCATGGACCCCAATGAGTGACTGTGGTAGATTCTTAAGAATACTAGAAGCGGATGGATCCATTTAACAGGGGAAGTTCACTGCAACTTCCTCCCCTTTCCTTAGAAGTGCTAATGGTGATTGGATTCTACAGTTTGAGAGAGTGATTAAGCAATCAGAATAACAGACGCACCTAGAAGAGGAGCATTGAGAAACATCACTACCTACCTTGTTGGTGTGCGGACATCGCTACTCCTAAACCGATCCAACCCAACCCGTGCGCACCGCTACTCTCAACCCTTTTTCTTCCACCCAATCTCGTCCTTAGCCCTATCGCTCCTGCCAACCACACTAGTCCTCGGGCCTTGCTAGCTACCTCTTTGCCTAAAGCCAAGTTATGCTTCATTCCTGGTCACAACACCGGCTCTATCTCTACTTTCTTTTCTTTTACCGCTCCTTTGATTGCCTATTTGCTTGACATCAAGCTCTTTCTTATCCTCGACCACAATGCCGACCCCATCTCGCTCCCTCTCTCTCATCGCCAGCCACGTAACGGATCCTCATTGTGAAAAAAATAAAGAAAGAAAATTAAACATATTTTCTATTGTTAGAAATCTAAAAAAAAATAGAAATAGAATTTTTGTTTTTAGATTTTTTTTGAAAAAATAAAAAGCGGCAATGATGCCAAAAGTAGCCTTGGGATGCTACTTTGTTGAATAATCAGATAATTGATTTTATCTTAATTTTGATAAAATTTGAGTATATTATTTCGGGCATTGAGAGTTATAAATTAAGGATATGTTTGGTTGAAGGGAGTTGGGTTTTGAAATAGAAACGAGAATAAGTGACTCCTATTCTAGCTGTTTGGTTGGAGGGAGTCTAGAAGAATGAAAATGCCTCAATTCCCCAAAATCCAATCCGAACACTCGTTTAGTATTCAAATCTCATTTCAATTCCAATTTTGATTTCGATTCTAGCCACGAACGAAACACAGCCTAAATGGTTTGGATCTTTGAAAGTCATTTCTCATTGGATATTTAAGTATCCATATTTGGTGAGACCTATTTTTTATTTTGTTGTTTATTATTGAAATCAGTCTTATTGACGACGAATATTATTATCGAGGAAGTTAAGATTCAATCTTAATAATATTTGTATAGCCTCTAATTGAACTAAAAAGGGGCTACTGTAATCTCATTATTTCAAATAGTGAGTTTTTAACTTGATTAGGTTCCGTAATTTTTTTTCTTTATATTAAAAAAAATTTCTATATTAAAATTATATCTCTTATTTATGGATTATTTGATTATTTTACTTGTTAAATACTTATATGGATTGTGGGGATTATTGTTGCTCGGTAAATTACAGTACTATATTATTTAATTACATAAATAGGAAAAAAATGCATCTAATTTTATGATATTGTAGTTTCTTGGTTATTTTTTTCGGTAGGGTGACAAGCTTTGCACCTTCCTACCAAACTCATTATTTCAAATAGTGAGTTTTTAACTTGATTAGGTTCCGTAATTTTTTTTCTTTATATTAAAAAAAATTTCTATATTAAAATTATATCTCTTATTTATGGATTATTTGATTATTTTACTTGTTAAATACTTATATGGATTGTGGGGATTATTGTTGCTGGGTAAATTACAGTACTATATTATTTAATTACATAAATAGGAAAAAAATGCATCTAATTTTATGATATTGTAGTTTCTTGGTTATTTTTTTCGGCAGAGTGACAAGCTTTGCACCTTCCTACCAAACCCACAATTGAAAGTGTTGTTGGGGAATTTTAATTTATTCTCTTCTTTAATCTGCCGATAGTTTTCAGTCCCATTTAAAGTGGTTAGAAGGACCAGCGCGTGGACTCCACTGAGTGACTGTGAAAGATTCTCAATAACTTTGCCAACGTATGAAATTATTGAGGAACGGGAAAATCACAAAAATGTTCTTCTAATCATCATCATCATCTTATCAGTCAGATTATCAATTGGTTTCACTAATGATAACAAGGAAAAATTTTATGGGTTTGCATAAAGCAAAGCACCAATATATGACCCACTGCAGAAACTACCATCTAATTTTGCCCCCCTCCACCCACCATTACATCATTATCAATATGCCAATATCTGGTTTGACTTCCAAGTCTTTTCTTCTGGTCTTTGGTATCTTTGTAACTAAGTAAATAGAACCTTCCCAATTCTAATTTTCATCTTTATAACAAGTGCATTGAACGTTCCTATCACCAATTTGGCTTCTTCAATCTGCTAATGATGCCCAAGTCTGGAAAAGATAAAGCACATATGTTCTGTTTTCTGTTGATTTGCCTAAGGATGCCTAAATTCAACAAAGTATATAGATGCTGCGAAAATGAATAAAGGCAACAAAAAACCTGATTGCTGTGGGAACAAGATAGCATATAGATGGTTTGTGCATGCTTAAATCAAGCATATGACCACACAGTCAAGTCTCTCCAATCCATTAGACCTAGAATCCTCTGTGATGGGCAGTCTACAGCACAGACTCATGTATAGTGCTCTAGGTTGCCATCGAAAAATGGACAGCCATTAATAGTACTGCACTATATATGATATGCAAAGCAATCTTGTTTGATAATCGTCCATTTTTTGATGACAACCATCGAATGCTACTGTTGCCCAAGGTGACAACCCAAGAGGGGGGGTGAATTGGGTTTTCTAAAAATTATGTTCCCTAATTTTTACTTTGAATAGAATGCAGCGGAATAATAAGATGTTATTTACTTAAGCTCTAGGCAATTACAAGTAAAGCAGTGGAAGATTAAGCTAGAGCAATTATACTATGGCTTTAGGGTGCAATTGATCTAACATTAACTTATAGTTGTATGATCAATTTTAATCTATGTGTATGGTAAGAATGGAGTGGAAGCTAAGCAAATCACTTATAACTCTATAGAAACAAATCCAGAGATATTACACAATCAAGCATGAATGGAAGGCATGAAATACAAGAGATAAAGCATCACAAACACAAAGATGTATAGTGGTTCGGTGTACCCCAGCACCTACATCCACTCCCCAAGACCTCTTGGGAATTTCACTATAATCCCTTAGATTACAGTCGGTTGTTTTACAAGCTCACAACCCAACTTGTTGTTTTGCGAGATCACAACGAACTCGGTCGGTTTTCACAGGCTCACCGACTAGAACCAACCGATTGTTTCCACGGGCTCACAATCCAACCCAGTTGGTTTTCCCAAAGGCTCACCAACCACAACCTTACAATGATTGTTTTCCGGGTTCACAATCAACCCGGTTGGTTTTCCCCAAAGGCTCACCAACCACAACCTTACAACGTTGGTTTTTCTCTTTGGCTCACCAACAAACCTTAACCCCTTGATTCAATCCCTTGATTGAATCAAGTTACAAGATATTAGAACAAGAGTTTAAATCAAATACAAGCTTCTCAAATAAGCAAATATAGCAAATGTAAATAAGTAAAGAAAAGAGAAGAAGCCCTCAAACTAATTTGTAGATGGAGGAACTCGGCTTCTTCTTCACTTGCCCCCTCTTCTGATTTTGCACGAAGTAGAGGATCTCCGAGGCAGCACACGGATGGAGAGGAAGCTTTGGGATTCACTTGGATGCTCTTCTTCTCTCTATTTTACTTTGAATGGCCCTTTTGTGCTTATGGAAGATTTTCCTTGTAATCTCTTTCAAATCTCTTCCCTAAATGTTTTCTCCCACTTCCATACCTTCTCCCCTAGCTCTTCTCTTGATTTTATAGCTTTAGAGGGAGTCCCAACAAAAATCTAGCCGTTAGAGACAAAAATAGAGCCGTTGGAATCAAGAAAAAACTAGCCGTTATGCCTCCCAGCGTGCTCGAGTCGACTCGGCTGAAGTAGGAGTCGACTCGGCTGAAACAGGAGTTGATCTGTGAATAGTAGTCTGCCGGCACTGTAGCTGGGAGTCGACTCCTGAAGTTGGGAGTCGACTCCTGAAGTTGGGAGTCGACTCGAGATCACTGTAGCGCAGAAAATCAACTCTCTGTCTTTTTGTTTGTTCTCAGTCGGAGTCGACTCGTAGAGTCCCGGAGTCGACTCGAGCACTGTTCCTTGAAACTCTAGAGTGCCAGAGTCGACTCGAAACTTCCAGGAGTCGACTCGAGGACTATTCTTTTGAATTTTTCTTTGAATTTGCTCCTTCAACTTGAATTCTTTGAACTTGAAGCTTGGGCCAATGAATTGTAGCTTTCTTCCAACTTTTCTTGAGAACTTTGGAGGCCTTCTTGTATTCTTCCAACTTGCTATGTTCCTTGCAAAATAAATATCTTTCTCCTTGCAACACAAACATTAGTATTTATACTTCAAGGTTTTGTGATCATCAAAATCAATCTTTGAATCAATCTTTGGGTCATCAGTCTCCCCCTTTTTGATGATGACAAAACTTGGAGTATATGCAATATAAAAGATATTGTTTTCTAGAAGTAATACATAGCAAAGTTGCATGAAGTAGAAAACATATATATTTAAAAAACATACTTCATGATAATGCTTTAGATTTAATCAACTTAAGATAATCAATATATGTCAATTCCAGCTGATTTGTATTCAATTCAAAACATAAAGCATTATGAGCATATACTTAGATATTTCTCCCCCTTTTTGACAACATCAAAAAGATAGGGAAACATTAAGCACAAAGATCAGAATACTCATATATTTCTTTTCCTTATTGTACTCTGATTTGAATGTTAAATTATTGCAAGGATATGAATCATATAACTCAAGGCAATAATATTGGAATCAGATTAATGAGCACAGATCAGAGCCAATTAAGATAATTTCAGAACAGAACACATTAAATGTGATTTCAAGAAGTTTTCTAATTTGATACCACAGATAGTTTTCTATTCAAGTGTAGGTGGAATCTTCCTTAGGTTAATCCAAGAAGTACTACAAATGATATTCAAAGAAAACACGAGTGGAAATCTAACCTCTCTTCAATAATAAGTATGAAAGCTTGTTCATTTAAGACCTTTTGCCCAATCTATTAAGTATTTTATCAAACATGAGAGCAATTTTAGTTAATTTTTAGAGTAAAAGATCAAAACTTATATATTTGAGAGACATATCATCATGTTGGATCATTAATTTTTAATGTCTTCAAAGTTCTTTTATTCCATTAGAAAATAAGCACAATTTGATACATATATAAAAATATGAATTGGCACAGAATTGACGTTCTAAAGAGCAAGCTAATTAGGACTTATTAGTGAATTTCAAAATAAATTTTCTAAGAGATACTCAAGACCATTCAACACGTTATTCTCCCCCTTTGTCATTAAGTTAAAGGCTCTTAAGATCAACTTGCAATTTGGTTCATGATTTATGCATAAGATATACTAACCAAATAACACGCCTCAAGGTGTATCATAAAGGTTTTCAGATTTAAATTTCAGATGATACATATTGGAGAGTATTAGGATCACTTTTCATTTAGTATTCTTTCTCTCTCCTTTATAAATTTATGCAATTAAGTTCCATCAGACCTCTCCTTCTGAAATTTTCTTTCTCCCCCTCAATTGATCATTCCATCTAAGAGTTTTAAAATTTGAAGATAATGTTCAATAAAATCGTCAATCTCAAAAATATATTTTCTATAAGTTTCAGCTTATTTTCACAAGACTCAAGGTTTGAGATAAGACAACCTTTATAGAACTCATCTCAAGGTAATTAAAGCATGTCTTGCAATATAAGGAGGTTCATCAAAATCAATCCATAAAGTGCAAGGTATGCATCAAATTGAAGTGACTTTAGGATAAGATACTGAATATCTAAAGCTCCCCCTTAAAAGATGCATTCTTCTTTAATCTTTCTTTTCTTTTGTCGAATTTCAGATTTTAATGATAAACGTGAATAGAGCTGAAACTTTATGATATCAAGAATGTAGAGTGATCTAGAAATATTCACAATTTATAGTAATCACTCTTTTTAATCTTTTAAGAACAAGTTATGCTTTCTCCTAATCTTAGAGAAAATGTATGAAAATATTAATCAAAAGTAATTCATTTGAAGCTTAGTTTCTTTCAAAAGCATTTACATTTTCTTTCTTTTAGATCATTCACTCTATTGATGAAAGTCTTTAATGATATAGGAGAAAAAAAAAAACATATAGATGATCATGGAAGTATATGTATTTATAGAACTCAATTTCTTAATCACAATTTTTCAGCAATGTATACATGAAACTCAATAAATTTTTAAATATTAAAATAAAGTCATATATTTTAAAAATATTTACTTGCAATCAAGATCATTGAAAGACACATCATTTAGACCAATATTGGTACATTTTAATGATAAGAAAAGATATATTTCGGATGCGTATCGGAGCAATCAAAATAAATTCTGTTTTTCTTACATTAACATTTTATTTAGTAATCATATGGAGTTTAAGCTTTTATACAAAATCAAATTCTGAATTTCATAAAGATTTTCAATAGAGGCCTTTTAAGTCATAATTTGAGATATGTATCTTTCACATTGTGGCTCATCTTAAATTATTATGATTGAAAAATACATATTTCAATACCATTAAAGCACTTTCAGAATCTTTGTGTTTAATTTTGAGTTTCGATACAAAATAAAGGATATTTTAACAAGTATTAGGACATTATGTATCAAAGTTAGGCGAGTAGAAAGATAGATCAAAATCAATTTATTTTCCCTAAATAGAGATATTCTTCTCTTCTCCTTTCTACAATTTTATTTAGCTTTCAGATTTTAACAATGATTGTGAATGACAAATCTGAAATTTCTTTTCAATAAAACTAAACAAAAGATGTTATGTAGCAATTCATGCATTCAATCAAATTGTCCAAGTATGAAACATTACAAAATATTGAGAACCCATAAATCAAGACATCATACTATATGCAAAATATATTAAGTGTTAAGTCATGCATTAAAATAATAATAACAAGCATGTCAAGGATCAAAGTCAATTCTTTTCAAATACACTCCCCCTATTTAAATATCATCTTGCATTGACTTCATCCTTATGGTGTGTTTCCAAGTGACTAATAATTAGACTTGATTCTTCTTATATATTTTCATTTATTTTGTCTTTCATTTTCAACTTTCTTATGCTTTATATTCTATTTGCTCCCTATCCGGTGGAGTTGGAAAGGGGCACGAGGTACTACCACTAGCCTCCCTCTTGTGCCGTCCCTAATATGCCCTACACCGAATAGTTGGGTCAAATAGTGCCGGGTACTACCACTAGCCTCCCCATTGGCACCATCCCTATGATGAGCAATATAGAAGGATTAAAATGTTTGCTTCGAATTCTCCCTGTTTAAGTGTAATTAATTATGGATTTTATCCCTTCCAAATGTGCCAAATATATTATGCTTGTTTTACTTTTCCTTAAGATTGGAGTATTTGCCTTTGCTTAGATTCTACACCTCTTGAATAATATTCATTTTCTTTTCTTTATCTCTCTCTCTTTTTGTTATTCTCAAGTAATTTACATGAAAGAACAGAATAAAGAATTAATCTTGTGTATCATATATATGTATATCATGCAAATAACATTTTTATTATGCTCATGGATTCATAACTTCTCACAAGTTATTTTACATCAAACTTTTAAGCATATACTTGTGTATTTCATGGTTATGATATAGGCAAAGAAATCATTTAGTTTAGGCAAACCATGAAACAATTTCTAAGAGCATAAGTCAATCAATATGTATAGAGCCATGATATCAAAAGTTAATAATTAAAGAACTTAATCATGCCATAATAAGACTTAAGTTGTTGACTTTGCTCAACAAGTATCTAGAATTACCAATCCATTCTGCATTCTTCAGTCAAATACCTACTAGATTTCTTATGTATGAACCTTTGGCTGAAGAAGGTCCTCTCTCTTGTTTGCAAGTGAATGTTTATTGTATCTTACATGGAGATATCCTTCAAGTTGAGATCTCTCATTTTCTTGCTCAAGGATCCTGCATTATTAACAAACTCCTTTTCTTTCTTGAAAGAAAGTCATTGGTTTCTTCAAGATACAAAACATTCATCCAACATATTTTTTTTTTAACTAGATGACTCAATATAAGATATGACAATAGTTGAATATTGAGTCACTTTACGCCAGAGATTGCCTAAATATAAGCAAGCACATATCACTTGAACTAAAGAGATAGTTTCATTAACCAAGATGGTTCAAGGACAAGTATGTGAGGCAATAGGAAGTTTTATCAAGGTCAAATCAATTTCTCAAAAACGATTTAGATTTTATTTGCTTAAGATAATTATTAATAAGACATGCTAGCTAAGTTTTAATCAACTTATCTTAAACAGTTGTTTCTATCAAAATTCAGATTATGATTTATTTGTTATCAATAAAATATGATTCATTAAACTTAGATTGAAGGCTTGCACAAGTGCACATAATGAGCATACAATCTGGTCTACTAGCTGTATGATAAAATAATTATTCTATCATGCTTCACTACAGCTTTAAAATAATAGATCTACTTTGCTCATCCTTTTCAAATTCTACAAGATGGGGTTATAGATATACCTTCTTCATGCCAATCTTCTATAAGAGTTTTCTTGTGGACTAACTTTGGTCAATGAAGATCCCCTTTCTTGTTTGTCTTAATTTGGAGTTTGAGAGAAGATGTTAATTCATTCATCATACGTATTTCAAACTCACCTTACATGAGCTCAGTAAAATCTTCATATAACTCTTCATTAGTAGAACCAAAAATGATGTCATCAATGCATATTTTGAGCAAATAAGATATCACAAATTCTTCTTTTTGATGTGTAGATTTATCACTATTACTTTCTATCAAAAAGGTTACTTAAGCTTTTATATTATGCTTTTGATGCTTGTTCCAAATTATATATTGCTTTATCATATTTGTAATGAGTGTTTTCAAATATGGTGGTTATTTAACATATATCTTCTTTAATAAAGTAAGCATATAGGAGTCCATTCTACACACTCATTTGATAGAATATAAAGCTCATAAAGCAAGCAAATAATAATGGTGATCTTTACTTCTAATCATGCAAGAATCAAGATCTATTTCATCTTCTAAGCAAACAATTTTTCTTCATTAAATGTATTTCTGAAAAACTCAATTTGGTTATAATTATTAACAAGTTTTTAGATTGTTATATGTAAAAGATTAACCATATACATATATAATTTAATTTTAGTATTTTGATAATAAATCAGTAGTCTCATAAAGAATAAGATACCTTGATATTTTTGCACCTAAAAACTTTTCATTGAATACTCTATATGCATTGCTTGATGAATGATATCCAAGGGTAGACATATCTCTATCAGATTTGGCATTATTTTCATAAGAGCATATTAAGCATAACATGTACGACTGAAAAATGTGAAAGATATGCAATGGTTCATTTTCCATTTTTTCAGAAGATCAAAAGGAGTTTTCATCAAAAAATAGATCTAATAGAAATCATATGTATGACAAGCAGTGATGATAGCTTTTTTTTTAAAAAAAAAAAAAAAATTATTTAAGTAGATGACTATCATACACAATTGTCTTTTTCATTTCTTCAAGAATTCTATTAACCCTATTTTACTTAAGGTGTCCTTGGTGCTGAAATAATTAATTTCTGTATAAACTTTATCAGGATTTTGGTTTTCAACATTGTGCCATGATACTCTTTATCTTCACAGTTTGGAAACCTTTATCATTTGAAACATTTTTACATGATTTAGCAAATACAGAAAATATTTTAATTTTATTTGCCAAGAACAAATCCAATGTAAGCTTTTGAAAACTTAGTGATGGAAACAACAATTTAGAAATTGATTTTTGTTTGTTTCCTTAGTTAGCATGCATAGCAAACTTTGACCTTTCAGAAGATAATCTAAGTAAGCCAATGGCAAGGTCTTTTGAGATTATGTACATACTAGCATGAGTTGATTTTATATGCCAAAGATGGTTTCTTTAATCTTGGTATTCATAGTGCATATATTCAAAAGCACACCAAGTACACATTATCATATCTATGATCAATAAACAATAATGCCATGGATAAAAAACTCTCAATCAAGCATATAGAGAATTCATAGAGTTATTTTTAATAAATTGATTAATCATTTAGCAACTTATCCAATAGTGAGTAAAGTATACTATAAAATGAAGTGATTTGATTATATTTCCAAAAGTATTTTCTATATCATAAAATTGATCAATACTTGCAATTCATATTTTAATCAAATACTAAGGCAAAAATAATGATGAGATGCAAGGATTACTGATTTCATTATTATTATTATTATTATTATTTATTTAAAAATTACTTTTCATAAGTATGTTTTAAGTTTCATTTTTTTTGACGTGTGTCTAGAACACCCATTTGTATGAAATTCCATGGGTATCTTGGCACACCTATGTCTACATCCTCATATTTTTATTTTGGGTACCCAAGCTTGCTTGGGTCCTTGAGAGTTAGGACATATGGTTCCTTTTGGAACCCAAATTTGTTTAATTGTAATAACTTTACTACTTGATTTAATTATGTTAGAACGATAGGTAAAGTTGTTATGTCCATTCTTTTCATGTTCGAAATATGTTATCTTATTTAATGGTTTGCTTGATAAATTCAAAACATTTTTCTTTAGGGATTCATTGCTAAGTGAAGGAATCAAGCCAAATTTTGATTTATCAAAATCAGCATGTTGGCTTTCAAACATCATTTTTAATCTTTTTGAACTTACAGTGAACTTGTTAATAAGAGATTTCAGTTGGTTAACTTCTTTACTCAAGTTTTGGTTTGTTTTGATTAAGCTATGATTTTTCTGAATCAATTCTTCTGAATTTAACCTTAAGCTTTTATTTTCAGAATTTAGTTTGTCTTGTATTTCAGCAATAGAATTTCTTTCTTTTGAAATTTGCAAATTTAGCTTTTTAAGATTTTTATTTTTCATAGCTAATTTTCTACATTCACCATACAAATCATGGAAAGCATTTAAAAGTTCATCATAAGAAAATTCTTCATGAAATTCACTAGATTCAGATTTTACTTTATTTTCTAGTGCCATAAAACATAAGTTAGTTACCTCTTGTAGTTCATTGTTGCTTCTAGCTTTCTTGCTTTTTATCTCTTTCTTCCTTTCTTCTTGCTTCCTCTTCTTCTTTGACTTTAGGAAGCTTTTGAATTTTCTTGCTGTTATTTCTTCCTCGAGTCGACTCGAGTTTACTTGGAGTCGACTCGACTGACTTGAGAGTCGACTCGAGATCTTCGGGAGACGTCTCGTTCTCAGAGGCCTAAAAGATGATTCTCTGTCTTTTGAATTGTTCTGCCTCGGAGTCGACTCGGGCCTTGTCGGAGTCGACTCGGCTAACTTGGGAGTCGACTCGTTCACAGGGTCTTCAAGACTGTGTCTCTGCCTTTCAGACTGTTCTTCTCTAGGAGTCGACTCGGACAAACTGGGAGTCGACTCGGCTACTGTGGAGGATTCTGCAATCTCATTGTTAGTATGCAATTGAAGCACATGTGAGCTAATCTGAGATTTATCATAAATATTTTCTAAAGTATCCCAGATCTCCTTAGCAGATAAGCATGCAGAAATTTCATTAAACTTCGTTTCATGAATAGCACAATATAATATGTTCATAGCATTAGCATTCAATTGTGCTAAGTCCTTTTCATTAATAGTTTGAGAGAGTGTGTGAAGGTCATTTATTATGATTTTCCATAAATAATAGTTTTGTGATTGAATAAAAATGCGCATGCGTGCTTTCCAATATGTGTAGTCTATGCCATTAAACAGTGGAGGCCTATCAATTAACTGTCCCTCTCCTAGAAAACTATCTATTTGAGTTGTCATGATCTTTGGCTCTTGATCGTGAGATCAACAATTAATCTTGAGCACCTGCTCTGATACCACTTGTTGCCCAAGGTGACAACCCAAGAGGGGGGGTGAATTGGGTTTTCTAAAAATTATGTTCCCTAATTTTTACTTTGAATAGAATGCAGCGGAATAATAAGATGTTATTTACTTAAGCTCTAGGCAATTACAAGTAAAGCAGTGGAAGATTAAGCTAGAGCAATTATACTATGGCTTTAGGGTGCAATTGATCTAACATTAACTTATAGTTGTATGATCAATTTTAATCTATGTGTATGGTAAGAATGGAGTGGAAGCTAAGCAAATCACTTATAACTCTATAGAAACAAATCCAGAGATATTACACAATCAAGCATGAATGGAAGGCATGAAATACAAGAGATAAAGCATCACAAACACAAAGATGTATAGTGGTTCGGTGTACCCCAGCACCTACATCCACTCCCCAAGACCTCTTGGGAATTTCACTATAATCCCTTAGATTACAGTCGGTTGTTTTACAAGCTCACAACCCAACTTGTTGTTTTGCGAGATCACAACGAACTCGGTCGGTTTTCACAGGCTCACCGACTAGAACCAACCGATTGTTTCCACGGGCTCACAATCCAACCCAGTTGGTTTTCCCAAAGGCTCACCAACCACAACCTTACAATGATTGTTTTCCGGGTTCACAATCAACCCGGTTGGTTTTCCCCAAAGGCTCACCAACCACAACCTTACAACGTTGGTTTTTCTCTTTGGCTCACCAACAAACCTTAACCCCTTGATTCAATCCCTTGATTGAATCAAGTTACAAGATATTAGAACAAGAGTTTAAATCAAATACAAGCTTCTCAAATAAGCAAATATAGCAAATGTAAATAAGTAAAGAAAAGAGAAGAAGCCCTCAAACTAATTTGTAGATGGAGGAACTCGGCTTCTTCTTCACTTGCCCCCTCTTCTGATTTTGCACGAAGTAGAGGATCTCCGAGGCAGCACACGGATGGAGAGGAAGCTTTGGGATTCACTTGGATGCTCTTCTTCTCTCTATTTTACTTTGAATGGCCCTTTTGTGCTTATGGAAGATTTTCCTTGTAATCTCTTTCAAATCTCTTCCCTAAATGTTTTCTCCCACTTCCATACCTTCTCCCCTAGCTCTTCTCTTGATTTTATAGCTTTAGAGGGAGTCCCAACAAAAATCTAGCCGTTAGAGACAAAAATAGAGCCGTTGGAATCAAGAAAAAACTAGCCGTTATGCCTCCCAGCGTGCTCGAGTCGACTCGGCTGAAGTAGGAGTCGACTCGGCTGAAACAGGAGTTGATCTGTGAATAGTAGTCTGCCGGCACTGTAGCTGGGAGTCGACTCCTGAAGTTGGGAGTCGACTCCTGAAGTTGGGAGTCGACTCGAGATCACTGTAGCGCAGAAAATCAACTCTCTGTCTTTTTGTTTGTTCTCAGTCGGAGTCGACTCGTAGAGTCCCGGAGTCGACTCGAGCACTGTTCCTTGAAACTCTAGAGTGCCAGAGTCGACTCGAAACTTCCAGGAGTCGACTCGAGGACTATTCTTTTGAATTTTTCTTTGAATTTGCTCCTTCAACTTGAATTCTTTGAACTTGAAGCTTGGGCCAATGAATTGTAGCTTTCTTCCAACTTTTCTTGAGAACTTTGGAGGCCTTCTTGTATTCTTCCAACTTGCTATGTTCCTTGCAAAATAAATATCTTTCTCCTTGCAACACAAACATTAGTATTTATACTTCAAGGTTTTGTGATCATCAAAATCAATCTTTGAATCAATCTTTGGGTCATCAGCTACATAGCACTCTATGATGCAAACTATGCACTATCAAGGATCCATGCTTTGTCAATTAATTGTGACAAACTCTCTACCTTTGTACTATCATTGTTCCCCTAAGTCCTCTAAGGAAACTTATTTTCAAAGTCTTCTTAGGGAAATTTCATTTATTCTCTTCTTTAATCTGCCAAAAAGTTCTCAATTCCATTTCAAGTGGTTAGAAGGACAAGTGCATGGAACCATTGTGTGATTGCGGTAGATTCTCAATAATGCAAGAAGTAGCCAGTAGGTGGATCTATATAACAGAAAGTTCAGGGAATTGATGATGTTGTTCAAATTCTACTTTATCGAATGATCGGATAGTTGATTTTATTCTAATTTTGATAAAATTTTAGCATATTGTTTCCTCCATTGGGACCTATAAATTAATAGGTTTGGATCTTTGAAAAATCTTATTCATTCGGTATTTCAAATATCCATATTTGGTGAGATTTAACTTTTATTTTGTTATTTTTTTAAAATCATCTTTATTAGTGATGAATTTATCGTTATGGAAGCTAAGATATAATTCTGATAATATTTGTATAGCCTCTAATTTAACTAAAGAAGATTTATTGTAACCACAATATTTCAAATGGTGGAAATTTTTTACTGGACTAGGTCCCATAATTTTTCTTTTATATTGAAGGATTTTTTATATAAAAATTGTATCTTTTGTTTGTAGCTTACTTGATTATTTTACTTGTTAAATAATTATATAAATTGTGTGAATTATTGTTGCTCAATAAATTATAGTAATATTTTATTTAATGACATAAGGAAAGAAAAAAAAATTATGAGTAATTTTATGACGTTGTTGTTTTTTAGGTTTTTTTTCCAGCAAAGTGCAAGTTTTGTACCTTCCTACCAAACCTATAATTCGAAGTCTTGTGGGTGAACTGTAGTTTCACGGAAAGTCGTCATTCGATTTAAAGTGGTTGGAAGGACGCGCTTATGGATCCTAGTGACGGATTGGGAAAGTCTCTCAATAATACTGGAAGTAAGTGGATTTATTTCACGGAAAGTTCACTGCAACTTCCTCCCCTTTCCATAGATGTGCTGATGGTGCTCAGAATCTAGAGTTTGAGAAAGTGATCAAGCAATCAGAACAACAGAAGCACGTAGAAGAGCATTGAGGAACATCGCTACCTTGTTGGTGTGGACGAAGGAGCAATGGCAGAGGTGGTCGCTTCCAGTCTCCTGAGGTTGGTGTTTGACAAGCTGGGCAACAAAATCCTCAAGGAGTTTGGGCTGTCGATGGGTGTCGACAAGGAATTGAGAAAGCTCGAGAGCACTCTATCGACAATCCATGATGTGCTTGAGGATGCCGAGGCAAGGCAGGTGAAGGAGAAAGCTCTCAGAGGATGGCTGAGAAAGCTCAAAGATGTGGCTTACGATGTGGACGACGTGTTGGATGAGGCTGCGGCCAAAGCTGCGAAACGAAGATCAGAGAACAAAGGCCACATGACTGAAAAGGTGCGTCAATTGTCTTCAATCCCAAACTCATTTCTGTTTCAGTCTAAGATAGCTCGTAAGATAAAGAAGATTAGAGAGAGATTAGAAGAAATAGCAGGGGAGAGGACCAAGTTTCATCTACAAGAGCGAGTTGCTGAAAACATTAGGACCGAGACTGCAGTCAGAGAAGAGACTGGTTCTTTGATTGATGAATCACAAGTTTATGGCAGAGAGGAAGATAAAGAGAAGATAACAGATTTCTTGATTGACATGTCTGATGAAAGTGATCTTGGCGTGATAGCTATTGTTGGGTTGGGAGGGCTGGGTAAGACGACCGTTGCCCAGTTAGTCTATAATGATCAGAGGGTGCGTAAGCATTTTGAAAAAATGATGTGGGTTTATGTGTCTGATGATTTTGATATTAAAAGGCTTACTAGATCCATCATAGAAACTGTAAGCGGGAGCGAATTTAGTCTCACAGAAATGGATTTGATGCAGCATGAGCTCAGAAATTTGATTGAGGATAAGAGATTTTTACTCGTGTTGGATGATGTTTGGAGTGAGAATTATGAAAAATGGGACAGGCTGAGAACCATGTTGATTGGTAGTGCTAGGGGAAGTAAAGTTGTAGTGACTACACGCAGTGAACGAGTTGCTTCTATCATGGGAACAGTCGCGCCGCACTTTTTATCAGGTCTATCAGAGGATGATTGCTGGCTATTATTTGAAAAGAGGGCATTTGGATTGGGGGGCTCTGAGAAGACCCCAAATTTGGTGGCCATTGGGAAGGAGATTGTGAAAAAATGTGGAGGTGTTCCATTAGCAGCAAAGGCTTTAGGAAGTTTGATGCGGTTCAGGAGAGGAGAGAGTCAGTGGTTGGCCATCAAGGAGAGTGAAATTTGGAACTTACCAAATGATGAAAATGAAATCTTACCTGCTTTGATGCTGAGCTACAATCACCTGCCATCACATCTGAAACAATGCTTTGCATATTGTTCAATATTTCCTAGAGGTGAGGAAATAAGAAGCAGGGAATTGGTCCAGTTATGGATAGCAGAAGGCTTTGTGCAATCATCTAATGGAAGTACATACTTGGAAGATGTGGGTTTGCAGTGTGTTGATGAGTTGCTATCGAGATCGCTCTTCCAGTGTGGTCAGAAAGATACAGATGGTGTGGTAAGGCAGGTTAAGATGCACGACCTCCTTCACGATCTTGCTCGATCCGTTGCAGGTGATGAATGTTCCGTTGCAGATGCTGGTAATAAGTCAGTAATTTCCCAAAGTTGTCGGTATTCATCACTCGTATGTAGAGGCCCGATAAATTCCGCATGGGAACCTCTAAAAGATGCAGAAAGGCTGCGCACTTTGTATTTTGTTGCATCCAGAGGCATGACGAAGGAAGAGGATAAGGAAGACGATGTTCTTCAAGCTATATTCTCCAAAATGAAGTTGCTACGAGCATTACATCTAAGCCAGTGTCCCATGAAAGCCATGCCAGTTTCAGTAACTAAGCTTGAACATCTGAGATACCTGAACCTCTCACAAACTGACATCGAAACACTACCACCATGTATCGGCGCTCTCCAAAATCTGCAGATATTGGACCTGTCATGTTGTAAACAACTTCGAGCACTGCCTGAAACTGTTGGTGACCTCCAGAATCTGCAGATATTGGACCTGTTAGGTTGTAAACAACTTCGAGCACTGCCTGAAACTGTTGGTTATGTCAGGAATTTGCAAAACTTGGACCTCTCGTTTTCCCAGATCCGAACATTGCCTGAATCCCTGAGCTCCCTTTTAAATCTGCAGTCACTGAGCCTCAGATATTGTTACTTCCTGCATAGGCTTCCAGGGAACATGAAGAACATGAGAAGCCTCATACATCTAGACATATATCATTGTTTTGAACTGGTCTGCATGCCTCCAGGGATAGGACAGTTGAGTCAACTTAGGACATTGCCCTTGTTTGTGCTTGATGGGAAGAGCAGTTGCAGACTTAGTGAGCTTGGTCGCCTGAACCTTGCAGGTGAATTGGATATTAGGGGACTTGAAAATGTAAGTGAAGCTATAGAGGCCAGAAAAGCCAACTTGAAGGAGAAACAAAGCCTTCATTCACTAAGATTGTCATGGGACTTGAATGCTTATGTGAAACCAGGGCAACCATGTGATGAGACTGAGAACGAGGGGGAAAGTATGAAGGAATTTGTCGAAGCACTCGCAGCAAAAGACTGGGATGCTGATGCTGACGTGGTAGAGGATGTGCTCAGAGATCTCCAGCCACACGAAAATCTGAAGGTATTGGAGATCGAAGGATATGTAGGCAAGACACTTCCATGGTGGCTGATGGAGTCTTCACTTCCATATTTGGCCGAGCTGTCTCTGACATCCTGTGTTAGATGTGAGCATCTTTCAGCATTGGAGCAGCTACACAGCCTTAGGGTCCTCAAATTGCTCATGCTTCCTGCTATGAAGTGCCTTCCAGCACTCGGGCAGCTACCAGATCTTAAGGTCCTCCAACTGATGCTTCCTGCTGTCAAGTGTTTAGGCTCGGAGTTCTATGGCGGTGAAGCAGCATTCCCCGCATTGGAGGAGTTGGCACTGTCGCTCATGTCAGATTTGGAGGAATGGCCTGCAGTAGGCGGTGGAGAATTCCTTCCCCGTCTCTCTAAGCTGTGCATAGTTGAATGCCCAAAGCTGAGAGCACTGCCATCGGATTTTCCTTTTGTTAGAGAACTAGAGATGGATGTAGATGATGAGCTGCTTCTATCTTCCTTCCAGAGTGGTGCATTTCCAAATCTGAAGCATTTAAGCATTCAAAACTGCAAGTACGGCAATGACAATGATGACTGCAATGATGATGATGAGAACGATGGTGATGATGGCAACGATGATGATCACAACAGTGATGACAATGATGATGGTGATGATAATCACAACAATGATGGCAAAGACTACCTACCAAGCATTCCGAAAGTGCTCGTTGACCGAATGAGCTCCCTCGAAAGTAGGTCAATGTGTATAAAGGGCAAGCCTAGAGACTTCTATAGCCTGTTTTTTGCTTCCCTAAGAGAGGAATTATTACACTTGCAAAATGAATCAACATCCAATTTTGAACTTGAAGAGTAAATACATGGGGTGATGATTCATCTTGCATGTGGTGAGTGACCATTGTCCCGATCTACTATACCGGGTCTATCTAGTAATTTCTCCTTCTTGTTTGCTATGTTTCTTGAACAATGCAGTTAACTATAGTTGTAACTTGTGGCTTTGGAATTGATTCGATTCTCTGCTGCCAAAAAAAAAAAAAGTTTGATAACTTGCCTTGCTGATTTTTCTGTAGTCTTCCTACGGCATAGTTGAATTCATGGTTGGTAATTCATTCGGATCATTTATCCTCGCTAAGAAGCAGCACGCAGATATGAATCTTAGAGTCCATCCCTTTTGATTAAGTGAGAGAGATGTAACTGTATTATAATTATCTACGTTCAAGCTTTACATATACACCAATCAAGAATCCAATCCGAAATATCTAGATGCCAAGCAGAGAGGTGTGACTATTGAGACAATCCCTAGCCATAGGATCATCTAATGCATTTTAATTGCTCCCTTTTCCACATTTTTATTTTCTATTTTTATTTATTCATCTTTTTGCTGGTGGGGTCGTGCGTGTGAAAATAAAAGATTTTATTAGGTGTTTGCGACTCTTTATAAAAACTCCATACGGGAATATCTTTAGGGAGCTCTACGCCTTTGTAAACGGAGATTATTGTGACACTTGGAAAAAGCCATAAACATAATTTTAACTGATAAAAATAAACTAGAGTTTGCCGATACCAACATGTAGAAGCCAGAATTTTCCTTTTCAATTAATGGAGTCTGCTGAAGGTGTAATTACATAGTCTTCTCTTGGACATCAAAGTGATTTCTCTTTTATCAAGCCGATTGATAAGGCTCGAATTCGCCATCCCTAAAATCTCATCTAATAGCTCAGCCTGTCAACCAGTCAATGACATATGTCTAGTAAAATCAACGTCCAATCAAATCTCCGAACAATTAGCATGATTGGCTACAGCTCGGCATGATCTCAACATGTCCGAACATAAATATTATAACCAACCAGATCAACAGATAAAGAAAACGTCCGATCACGGCGTGCTTGACAGCTCCAATGCTGTGTGATGCTCCTATAGTCCAAGCAAGTAGAGCAGCTCGCCCGTCAACTCGTCTGTCCATCAGGTCGGATTTTAAGTGGCAACAAATTGGAACTAGAGGAAAGACTCTCTTTTTTTGAGGTTACTATAGAGATCCAAGAGAGACGAAATCTAGACGAAATAATTACCATTCCAGCAACCAACCCCAGCAGGAGTCTAACGACTCTTAGCCTAGCTCTTAACAGTCTCCAACTCCACAACCAGCTCCTGAAGTAGTAACACCCGAGCAGTTTAATCTACTCGTCCAGAAAGTGTAGGTTCTGATGGAGGTAGTTCGGGGCATGCAATGCCCGAGCCAATAAACTACTACGTACTACACCATTAGACCGCCAGGACAGCCCGGCACAATGCACAATCGTCACCCTGAGAATTCTGGTCGACACCGCGAAGATGGTCTTCTGGGTGCTTATTCTGAAATGGGCTCCATCCCAAGGGATTTAGATTCCCCCCAGTTGGAGAGGCTTTCCAAAAAAGAAGCCAACCTCGATTGAAGGATTGAGAAGATGAACAACAAAATCGTACCCTGAGAGAAAGACAAGCCAACCATGAGATGATCTAGAGATTACAACCGATCCCCCCATTCTCGAAGGCAGTTATGGAGGAACTATCATCGAGGAGATTCAAGATGCCTTAGTTTGAGATGTATGATGGAACCTCAAACCTGATGGACCACCTTTAGAGCTGTAAGGCTCTCATGATGTTACAAGGAGCAATTGATGTAGTTTGTGCTAAGCTTTTCCAGCCACTTTAAGGAAAGCAGCTCGCCTTTGGTATTGTAGTCTTTGGCCAGGAACTATTCATACCTTTGATTAGCTCAGCCGTCAATTCATGGCTCACTTTGTGAGTAGCCAGAGGCTGAAGAAGGGCACAACTAGTTTGTTTGCATCAAAGTAGAAAGAAGATGAGTCTCGCGGGATCTATATCAGCTGCTTCAATATGGAGATGCTAGAGATTCATGACTTAGACGAGAAGATCACAGTGTCAGCTACAAGGAGCGGGTTGAATCTTCCCTTTTCTACTTTTCCTTGGAGAAGAGGACTTCCAAGGACCTAGTAGAGCTATTGTCCAGAGCCAAGAGATACATCAAGGCCGAAGAGGCAATGGCAGCTCGAAGGAGGAAAATATAGATGGAAAAGGTAGAAGAAGGGGCCACGAAGAAAGAGAAGAATTGAGAAAGAGGCTCAGATATAAAGAGGACAACCATTGACTAAGGAGCCCACCACCGAGGTTTGAGAGGTATACTCCTCTCAACAGGCTTAAGGCCCAGATCTTGATAAAAATAGAATGCCAGGAGTGTTTGTAGTGGCTGAAGAAGATGAAAACCCCTTCAGCTATCAGGAATCTCTAGACGTATTGCCGTTTTCACAAGGATTACAGTTATTATACTAAAAAATATATCTAGTTGAAGGATGAGATCGAAGCTCTTATCCACTGAGGACATCTTGGTTGGTACGTAGAAAACCGAAGCTGAGAGAAAGGAGTGCAGCGGGATAGGCACTCACTTGAGAAGTTGGAACACCCCCGACCCACAACGGGGGTCATTAATACTATTTCAAGTGGACCTACAGTAGGAGAGTCGAGCTCGTAGGCTTAGAAGACTTACGTTCGAATAGCTTGAGCAGGAGATCCATCCTTGAACAGACCAAGATCCGATAAAGTCATATCTTTGTTGGATGCCTACCTAGAGGGACCTCCTATTATGATGCAATTGTAATCTCTCTAATAGTAGCAAAATTTTGATGTAAGAAGAGTTTTAGTAGATAATGGAAGCTCTGTAGATACCTTATTCTATAAGGCATTCCAAAAAATAAATTTGCTAGCAGATCGGCTAAGGAGAATTGACTCTTCTTTGATCAGTTTTTTTGAAGACCTTATACCGATGGAGGCAATAATCACTATTTTGGTCATAACTGACCCAGAATCTTGACAAGTGATCATCATGATAGACTTTCTGATCATCAAGGTTTTCTCGGCAAACAATGCCTTTCTTGGTTAGCTTGAGTTAAATATGATGCAAGCTATGGTATCCACTTACCATTTAATGAGGAGATTTTCTACCAACAATGGGGTTGGCGAAGTCAGAGGCGACCAGCTAGTAGCTCGGCAGTGCTACATGGCCACCCTCAGAAAAATACCAAGCTTTGAAAATATTTCCTATTGAAGGTTTGGATGTTTGATATGAATAAAAGGAACAATATGGGAATCCGCCGAGGAACTTATCTCCATTTCACTTTTCGATGAGGGAGATAGTCGAGCAATCCAAATCGGCTCATAGCTCAAAGAGGAAATGAAGAACCAAATCATCCAATTCCTCAGCTTCAACACCGACATGTTCGCCTGATCGGCCATCAATATGCTAGGTATAGTCCTTCTGTTATGATGCACAGACTGAATGTAGACCCTAAGCATCGACTAGTGTGGCAGAAAAAGAGGAGCTTTGTCCCTGAGTGACAACAAGCCATCAATGAAGAGGTCAATAAGCTCCTGAAGGCTAGGATCATCCATGAAGCCAATTACCTGGATTGGATAGCCAACATGCTTTTCGTCAAAAAGTCTCATGCATGTTGGAGAGTATGCATCGACTTCACTGACCTTAACAAGACTTTCTCGAAGGACAGCTTTTTCCTCCCAAGGATCGACCAACTTGTTGATTCCATCTCAGGCCACCAGCTTCTTAGTTTTATGGATGTATTTTGGGATATAATCAGATCAGGATATACCCTGAGAACAAGGAGAAAACAACATTCATCACCGACAAAGGGTTATATTGCTGCCATATGATAAAGAATGTTGGAGCTACATATCAATGACTGATCAATCATGTCTTCAAAGACCAAAACAGGTAGAACATAGAGGTATACATACATGATATGCTCATGAAGATCTAGAAGGATGAACATCACATTGCCGACCTACATGAAGCCTTCCAGACCTTGAGGAAATACATTACGAGGCTCAACCTGAGCAAGTATGCATTTGGACTCACCTTGGAGAAATTCCTCGGTTTCATGGTGACCCAGTGAGAAATTGAAGCCAACCCAGAGAAGATCCAAGCAGTGTTCCCAATTACTATTCCAAGCACAATGAAAAAGGTCAAGTGGCTTGCAAGTTGGGTGACCGCTCTTAGCCGATTTGTATTTAAGTCAACAAAAAAGTGTCTCCCCTTCTTCAAGGTCTTGTGGAATGCTAGAAACTTTGAATGGACTGAAGAATGCCAATCAGCGTTCAATCAATTGAAGCAGTACTTCAGGTCTTCTCCACTTCTTACTAAACCCAGGGTTGGGCAGAATTTCTATCTCCACATAGTTGTCTCCCCCTCAGCAATTAGCTCGATTTTTGCCAGAGAAGAGCACAAAAATCAAAGGCATGCCATCTATGTGAGCAAACTACTTTGGGATGCCAATACAAGGTATCGAAGAATGGTGAAAATAGCTTACACTATAATGATTTCATCTTGAAATTGCGACAATACTTTCAAGCTCATACCATCAAAGTGATAACCAACAAATCACTGAAGCAGGTACCATAGAAGCCAAAAATTTCTGTCCACTTGGTCAAGTGGGTCATTGAGCTCGAAGAGGTCGATATAAATTATTGGCCTAGGTCTGACATTAAGGCACGGACACTTGCCAACTTCATTGTCAAGTGTATTATTCTAGAGGAGGCCAATCCCAAGAATCGAGCAAAAGCTGAAGCCGAGCCTATGCAACATGTGCTGAAGCCACAAGCTTTTTGGACACTTCATGTTGATGGATCCTCCAATGCAGGAGGATCAGAGTCGGGCTGATCCTGGCCATCCCCAAGGACGTTGTGGCCAAATATGCCCTGAGATAACTTTAAGATCTCAAGTGATGAAGTAGAGTATGAGGCCCTAATCATCAGATTGAGATTAGCCCAAGCCGTCTAGTAACTCGAGTCAGGACCTATAATGATTCCTAGCTTATCGTTAACTAGATTTGAGGAGAGTATGAGGCTTGAGATCCTACAATCGCAAAGTACCTACAGAATGTGAAGGAGATCTCCTCTACCTTTCATAAATTTGAAATTCAATAGGTACTTTGAAAAGAGAATATGAAGGCGGATGTCCTATCTAAAGTAGCCAGCTTAGAATTCTCCAATCTAAGCAAAACAACTTACTTCGAAGTACTTAATAAATCCAACTTTTGTGAAAATTATGACCAAATACTCCAAGTTGAGGTCGAGCCGTGCTGGATGTATCTCATTGTCTATTATCTCAAAGAGGGAGGGCTTCCCGCTGACTAGAAAGAGGCTCGTAAATTTAAGCATCAGGTTGTTTGATGTACACTGACCAATGGCTGACTATATAAGAGGTCTTTCATTTTGCCATACGTCCAGTGCCTCTAACCTACTAAAATTGAGTACGTCCTCTGAGAAGTCCATAAAGGAATGTTCAAAAATCACTTAGGGGCAGGGCTCTAACACATAAAATATTGAAATAGGAGTATTATTGGCCAACACTGCAAACGGATGCAGTTTAATTTATAAAAAAGTGCAATGATCAGTGCTACAGACATACCAATATTCAGCGCCAACCAGCCATGGAGTTAACTATGATCAGCGCTCCATGGCTGTTCATCCAATGGGGGATGGATATTCATGGTCCTTCCCACAAACCATCGGCCAAAGGAAGTTCCTCATCATTACTATTACCTACTTCACTAGAAGGGTCGAGGTGGAACCCTTAGCTCAGATCACCGAGGAGAATGAATGAAACTCATGTGGAAATCCATCATCTGCCGATTTAAAATTTTTTGAATCCTCATCACTGATAATGGTCGATAATTCGATAATGCCCAATTCAGAAAAGTCTATTCAAAATTTGAGGTAACTAACTGCACTATTTTGTA
The DNA here is from genome assembly GCF_009389715.1 of Phoenix dactylifera. Lineage (NCBI taxonomy): Eukaryota > Viridiplantae > Streptophyta > Magnoliopsida > Arecales > Arecaceae > Phoenix > Phoenix dactylifera. The sequence goes on from NC_052404.1 coordinate 288,216, forward strand.
GGGATTGAAGACCATTTTTGATCGAGCCAAGGGCTTTTGGATAGATGAGTTGCTCAGTATTTTGTGGGACTATTGCACAACTCATCAGATCCTGACTGGAGAAACTCCTTTCAACCTCTCTTTTGGCACTGAAACTGTCATTCCCATGGAGATCCGCCTTCCATCCCACTGAGTGGAGTCATATGACAAGCAAGCTAATGCTGAGAATGTCCACGCTAACTTGAATTTACTAGATGAAGCTAGGGTTGGTTTGGATCTAGGTTACCCAACCCTTGACCTGAATCCAAATCAATCCGATCAAGTTCTAAAAATTGAAACTAGAACTGAACCAATCCCATTTTGAAACCCAAAAACTAACCAATAAGATCGATTAGGTTCTGTTCTTGCTTTGGCTGAAACTCGTGTGCACCCTATCCTTAACTTCTATCTACTAAATAAATCATCCTTCAATAATTGCTACACTGACAATAATATACTGTTCTGATTTATAACTAGGTTAAAGATCTTGAAAATGTAAACCACTCCCTCTTAATTATATCCTTTTGCTACAAATTTTGACTCAAAGAACTCTAAGCCTCCATTAGACTACAACTTTGTTTTGAAAATCCAATGCGAATGAAATATGTTTATTGTAAGAGTAAATTATAAAAACTTTCTTGAGGTTTACATTTATTATACTTATACCCAATAGTTTATAAAACCTACACTTACAACTAGTTAAAGTAAAAGCATTCGTAAATCCATTTACCTTATGTAAAAAGTCAAAATTATTTTGAGTGATAAGTAAATTACAATAACCTTCCTTGAGATTAGGAATAAATTATATTTACATCCAATAGTTTGAAAAACTTATGCATATCTCCCTGAAGTTTATTTTTATCCAACATCTAACCCATAATTTAACAGAATGTTAGCCAAACTATTAACTTAAATGAGACCTAAATGCCACATAAGAAAAAAATAAAAAAATCAAATTAGCCTTAAGTGATATAACATCCATCCAAGGAGAAGAACAGCCACAAGGTGCCATAAATTTGGAGCTTGATCTTGATGAATTATTAGAAAAGTGCCATATACAAAAAACCAAAGCAATCTAGATCTCTCAAATAAGTAGAGGCCTCAAGAGTTTTGTCACTTGAGCTAGCCTATCCATGATCCAAGCCAGATCATAGAACCACAACTGATACGCCCTCCAAAAGGAAGAGTACTTACGCACATACTGATTTAGATTCTTTTGATGACATGCTACCAGAGATATCATAGTTTCATATCTAAACATAGGAATCCTCATCTACAGCGACAATATTAAGCAATTATATCTACGATATTGAATAAGTAGAACTTAGAATCGATAAATAATACATTGACATTCTTGATCTCTATGACCTGGTGGGTGGAAAAGCGAGAACAAAACTTGATTAGAAAAGACGCTTGTTGCTAGATACTGGTTGGGATGAAAGGTTGTCATTGGTCGCTCGTCGAAAAGGGACGCTCGTGGTGGGGTGGCGAAGCAAGAAATAAATCCTTGCCGCTCAATCTTGAAAAGAAGAAGACTCTTGAAGATGAAAGACTTTGAAAAGATCCTCAAGTAGGAAAAGTGAAAGAGGAGCCATATTTTTGTATAGAGGTAACTTTGACTTTTTATAATAGATAAACAATTTTACTAATGCTATCAATTTAAATGGGTGTAAGTGTAGGTTTTACAAAATATTGGGTATGTGTAATAAACGTAAACATCAAGAAATTCTTTGTAAGATTATTTTGGTTATTTTTAACTTTTTTCTGACGTGGTATTTGGGACCCATTAAAAGTTAACAGTTTGACTAACGTTATATTAAGTTATAGATTAAAGTATTGGATAAAAATAAACCTCAGAAGAGTAAGTATAGATTTTTTATACTATTGGGTGTAAATATAATTTATCCCTAATTTTAGGGAGAGTTTTGTAATTTATTCTTATGGTAAAGAAGAGGAAAGACCAACTTGGAAAGCTCTAAGACTATAAAAAAATTGTATAATGAAAGTCTCATAATGTGTGAGGAATGTGTGGTATGTTCATATATAAAGTTTACAAAAAAAAGACAATTTCCCACCTACAAATTGAATGAATTAAGAAAAATTGAGAAAGAGAGCTCAAACTTTGATATTTGAATTCAAAAAATTCAAACTCTAAATTTGAAAATTGAATTCTCTAGCAATTATGTGAAACTATCCGACAATTTATCTTAAATGTCCAACCTAGAACATTTGTTTAGAGCTTACTTCACTTCGCGAGTTCATACTTCCATGTAGCTCCTTTGGTTCATCTGAACTTTAAAATTTTGTAGTTGGACTCCCTTTTCAATAGATTTTAAGGTGTAACAATGATGGTCATAAGCATGTGTATGTGTGTTATTGTATAGTTTCACACTCTTATTTCATGATAATTGCAAGGATTTGATCGAGGAGAAGAAATAATTCTACCAACCTATTTAACTCGAATCTTTCAAAAAAAAATTAGAAAAAAATAGAAAATTCATCAAAAGTAGGATTTAGGATCCGTTTTTTTTATTGATTAACAAACTGAGAAATATAGCCTCTATTTATGCTAGTGAGATCTGCCCTTGCATAATTCTGATAGAAGTCCTCTTTTAGATCAAACAAGGCTCAATTTTTCCAAAACAGACATAACTAGTGAAAATAAACATGAAAACCTAAAATCCTACAAGAGGTAGATCTCGACTCTTACATCGATTTTACCTTTAGTTGTTCTACCTAATTCTTTCGAAATTGGAAGATATGCCCCGTCAAAGTCTTTTTCAAAAAGTAAATTTTCAGTTTGAGCAATCTATTTTGAAGCCCAAAATATAGAATTTGCAGTTGATTACTTGGTATACCACACCATTTAAAGAGTAGCACCATATTGTAAAGCTTGAAAAGTTATCCGATTAGGAAAAAAATCATCCCAACTAAACATCAACCAAGTTATGACCTCCATAAATTTAACAAGTGATTTGACTTCCTGATGACATGGATCTTCCTCCTGAATCCAGTCTAGTATTATCTGTAGTGGTCAAAGTGATACATGTTGAATCTGGTGATCCTTTTGGATCAATAATATATCAAATATGATATCAAGTTCTTGTACAAATTAAATACCTAAACTTAGTTGGTCATAAAAAAACTTTGGCTTGTTGGAAAAAGGCCGAATGGTTACGGTTATGATATCACAAAACATGTACTTGATGAGCAATTCATATAACACCTTAGGGTATTGCATATGAATCCCTCAGCTAGGTCTTAATGTTTTGAAAATAGATATTCTCAATGGGTAGGATTCAATATAGGTCAGCATGGTGCAAATGACATACGGTACCCCTAACTTATGGGGAATCAATCCTATTAAGGGCTTATTTGGATGTTTTTATAGGATTGGGCTGAAAATTCTGTAGCAGTCAGGCTTGTTAGTCCATCTAGCTTGCATTTTATAAGAGTTTATTCAGACCTAACCCAGATCCTAGCTTTTGTGTTGCAGGAAGAAAAAAAGATCCCTATAGGTTTTGTTTTTTTCTTCCCACAGGATTGATCTAGATGGAGTTTAGTTCATACAAGGCCATGCTAAAATAGACGGCGCAATCCACGAATCCTATATATAGGATCTTGAGCCCAATCCTGTAGGAATAGCCAAACATTTCCCAAAGAGGAAAGAACAACCGGTAGTAGGAGGGATTCTAGTCTTTTGCATAGTCCTTAAATATTTAACCTGCCTTTGAATTTAAAGCCTTCTTTTTGTTAACTGATACTGATGGTATTAATGTCGATGCCATGATCAATGGGGTGTTGGGATAGGTCTACATGGGATTAGAGTTTTGATCAGCAGATGATTGATAAAATCCTTAAACTTCCCATCTCATATGTTGATAGGAATAATGATTAGACTCGGGCTGGTTTGCAGGTGTGTAAACCTTTGTCTAAGACCACATATAATCAATGTTTATCTAAGAAGATGCAGCATCAAATGATCGAGAAATGGAGAGGATGGGCTATCATGTGGAAATTGAAGGTTGCACCTTGGACTCATACCTTTTTGTGGAGACTGCTATGGGGGAGACTGCCCATGCTTGCTTGGCTTCACCACTTCAATCTTTATCCTGACCCTTCATATGCTTGTTGTAGTCTTAAGATTACAACCCAAAGCCTAATAGTTAGAAATTGTGTATTGCAAGCCATAGCATACATAAAGGATTCGACGGGAACCACCTCCTCACCCTTTTGTAAACTATAGCACAGATGGTTCTTTTGTTTCTTATGACATATATTGGCAGGTGAGGAAAATCTCTCTTCACCCCCTATCATGTATACTGAAGTGTGGGCCATTGGAGAAGCTTTCAGGATAGCCAAGGAGCTCGACCATTCTCACATGATCCCCGAGAGACAATTTTTGATCCATCTCCTTCAACACCGGCAACCACTACCATCATGCATTTCAACTCTCGAAGATGCAAGACAGCCGACCGCAACTGATCTAAGAGATCCAGAAATGTTCAACTTCAACATGTGTATGATGAAGCAAATTTTTGTGGCGATGTTATACACGTTAAAACTAACCATAGCGGATGTGGCAAACTGTCCAATGAGAGTTAGCCACGAAGCCTCCAACCAGCCAGTCAAAGCCCACCACATGGCTGATCCTAGAGGCATACGGATAGTTCCTTCAAATTTCAAACTCTTCCTATAGTTAGCAACAACACGGCTATAATTGCAAATGGCTTGCATAACTGCATGACGAATGAGCAAGATGCACAAGTCAAACGCCCATGCATGATCTTCGAGACGTGCGATCGATTACGAAAAATGGCCTTTTTGCGTGCCCGAATTTCTTGACGATGGATGCTGACCCTCGTTTATATAAACCACTCCCGGAGGATCCTCCAAGTAATTGCTCTTGAGTCTCTTTTACTCCCTTGCATCGCCACTCTGCTGCTGTCACAATACCTTTATTGTTTTAGGAGAGTTTGTCTCACTTAGGTATTAGAGAGTCCTCCTGTTGGACACTCTTTGGTAACAGAACTTTTTTTGTTTTTACTATTTCAAGTCGGATCCGGCTTTAGAACAAAGGTCCGAGCACAGTCTCCATCGTCCAACATCACCTCGGGAGCAACCGACAGCATTGGGGCCACCACCATCCAACCATCGCATCCCCAACCACGAAGACATGTCGTGATCTTTGACCCACCTCCACAAACTGAGTAGCTGGCCGTCCGAGTACTCTAGTAGCTCAACGAGCTCAGCATCTTGGCCGGCCTGATTTTTAGCAGCAATAGATATAACTGCAAACTTCTGTAGAGACGGCACGGATCATTTTTTCTAATTTCAGTCCAAGAAAAATTTTTAGCAAGAGAATCAATATCATAGTTTTTATGTAGCGTCAGTACCACAACATTGACGGAAGCTCAATCATGATAATTTTCTAGGAGTATCATGGTATTTGTGGAAACTCAAACCGTAAACATAGACTGAAAATTTATCTTCAATCACTTGAGATAATGAGAATTAGGTAGTGACTTTCCAGAGCTTGTCGCCCGTGAACAGGTTTTAGATTTTGCGCAGGGAGATGGGGGTTGTTGGGCTCTCAGGGGAGGGGTGGAGATTGCATTGGATGGCATATTGCTAGTGAAAAAACCTTTATGCTCAGAGGGATCTCGATCTCATTCAGATTTAACATTAACTAAATCACGTTCTTGTTCAGGTTCGGTACCACTGAAACTTTATTTTTTTCTTAAAAAAAAAAAAAGATAAGAGAGTGTAGATGGTGCACCAGGGAGAGATCTGGGGAAGAATAAATATCCGAGCCCCAGTTTTTTACTCACAAATTCAGCCCTTCTCGCAGGAGGAATCCCTGCATGACTGAAATATCAACAGACAACGCTATTAGATACTCAAACCGCCGATTCTTTGTTTCAAAGCGAGGGGGTGCGACAACTGAGCTAATGCTTCCGTCATGGAACCATGTTTTGAAATTCCAAAACCGGGTGCTGGTTGTGACCGACTAAAACCATTGGCGGACGCTGGATTCGGACCGCCGTTTGGATCCATGACTGGACGGAAAAAAGCTTATTATTGTAATCATATGGAACCAACCACGTTTACTTTCTTCTACTGGTTTGGATTTATTATTTCAACCGGGATGCGAGAGGGGCAGTGCTTATAATAAGAGTGAACCCCAATATCCGAGTTCGTGGGACCCGAAGGATATGGCAACGAAGATACAAGGTTCTAGAGCTTTTAGAAATATATAATTTTCTGAAATTTTTAAGATATATTCGCATTAGAATTAGGGCTGAAATCGGATCAAATACGGATTGAATACTAGCATATCTATATTCACATTTGTAAACTAAAGATATTACTAAGTACATGATAAATCAAGTCAATAGCATGTTAGTATGTTCATTTATTTATTTTTAAATATTTACGAGTGTCATATAAAATTAAATAGAATTACTAATAGAATCAGATATAGATACGGATGTGAATAATTGAATATTAGTTGAATGCTCAAATTTCTATCTATATCTGAATAGATTCAGATACAAAAGCAGATCTAGATAGATATTATTCGATGCATTTTCACCCTTAATTAGAGTAGTGTAAAACACTCGAGTATATATGTGTGTGTGTGTATGTGTGTGTGTGTATATATATATATATATATATATATATATATATATATATATATATATAAAGTGCTCAGATAGAGTATTATGATTATTTTTATAAATAGGGTTGATAATGGGTCTAAACAAGTCTTAAGTACTTTCTAGCGAATACTATTATGAATATTAAAAGACAATCTTCACAGTTATAGTTGTAACATTCAAGGAGGATTTAGTTAATTGAATACGAATTTGAAACAAGATGGCCTTTTTTTTTAAATAGTTGTAGTTACAAAATTCAAGGAGGATTTAGTTAATTGAATGCAAAGTTGAAATGAGATGACCTTTTTTCATCTATATATTTAGTATAAAATTGAGAGATGGCTTTATATTTAGGTGCCAAACAAAAAGATTTTGCAAAAAAAAAAAAAAAAAACATTTTCCCAAAACACTTATTTTTATATTTATAAAAAATAAATGATATATGATACATCATTTTTAGCTAACCCATTCTATTGTTCTTTATTACCTCATTTCTTTATTGCCTCGTCATTCTCTTCAAATAACAGTATACAAAGGCAAATGGGTTCAGACTTGAATTCGGGCTTTACTCAGGCTTAGGCTCGGGCTTGGGCCGGACCAATAATATACCCGATTTTGGTACAAAAAATAAATAGGTTCTATATTTAAGTACAAACTCAGTCTGAACTCTTTCCGGCCTAGCCTATAGCCCGACTCGAAGTTAGCATGGCCCGATGGGCCTTAATTAGGTTGGCCTGAGCCCATTTTCGGTCCTACTTCTCGCATTGAATTCATTTCTAGATTTGAATTTGATGCAGTGATTATTTAAAACTTTGCTTATTTTCTTTTTTTTGGGTGCTGATTTGTTTTAATAATTTATTTGATTTCTATTTCAGATTGATTTTTAAATTGGTATATTATTGATGTATTTCTTTTATTGTGCTATATTTTCTATTTGAATTAATATTTTTTTTGGACTTGGCATATGCTTTGTTTTCTTTTTTGTATTACAGGTTCGTTTCCCCTTGGTTTGGTGATTAATGCGACCATTCCTTATTTCTTCTACATTATAGTGATGTTTGGCAACCCAAATAGGACTACTACAGTGATATATATTACTGGCGATCCTTATCTCAAGATAATTTTTTCTCGATGATCTAATATCACCATATCCAATATGCTATGTTCTAGTGATTAAAAATCCTCAAATTTCATGATTAACTTATTTGGTATATCATGAAAAATCAAAATCACTGACCATGTAATATTAAAACTATCCCTAATATATTCCATATATTTTTCAATTATTAAACAGAATTCTCAAAGAAATCATAGAAAAATACACATGAATGTAAATCAAACTATTAAAACCTATCGTTTTAGACCAATTCAACAAGACTAAAGTTTAATCAAAACTCATCAAATAACTTCAGGGGATTATCTAAACTTCCCAACCAGAAGAATTTCTTTTAGGGATTATCAAAGCCTTCCCAGCTAAAACTTTGTTTTCGAGAGATCGATATTTTTGGAAATAAATTTTCATGCTAGAATGACGGCATTTTTGACCTAAAATTTCCGTCCAACATTACTGTCTTGGGGCGATCTTGGAGACCTGTCCTCAAGTATGTGTTTAACATTAGTGGATCGGGCGGTAATTTTAGGAGTAAAGAAAATTTGAAATCAGTATGGCAATCAAATGCAATGATCTCATCATCTCCATTTATATCGCTATTAATCTTTGGTTTATTACTGGGTACCAAACATCACCTATAGATAATTGGTGACTATGGAGATGAAAAATTTGTTCTTATATTTTTTCTTCCTATATTGTACAACGTAGTCTGTACCAAAAAATTGGCTATAAAATTTTTTTCTTTACTATAATTTATTATACTACTATATTATATTTAAAAAATATTAATAAAAGAAAAAATATTTGTGCATTACGTGGATTATACATGCCAGTGTCCCATGAAAAGTGAAAACATACCCCTTGTGCCGCACCCATATTTGACCAACATCCAGTGAGCGGAAGGAATCCACACCGAAGATCTCCTCCCTCCAAGCACCACAAAAGCTACCTACTAGCCACATCAGCAACTAAGACTCCACAGAGAATGGGCCCACCGAAAGCCACCACTTACCAGTTACCACCACACAAGTTACACCCGACATGTACAATTCTCTGGTCCCCACCCGAAATCTTAGAAGCCGAGCGATGGATAGGGAGGTGCCTTCAAATTCCAAACACCGTTACACCAACCCCCGAGGCCAGAATCTTGTCTACTCCTAACCATCCCTTCTCTACCAAACCCCAACTCTCTCCCGGCGACTATAAAATAAGGAGAAATATTGAGGAGAGGAGAAGTGGGTGGAGAGTATACCATGATGGAGTCATTGCAGTCCCACAGCGTGGAGATTGTCGGGATAGCCGTCGCCGTTGTGGCCGTCGCCGCTGGCGCTGCCTACCTCTACCTCACCAAGAAACCCAAGGGTACGGGCCGTCATGAGTTTGGATTTGTTCGTTCTTCTCCTCACCTGTGGGTTTTCCAAAAAAAAAAAAGCGATTTTTTCCGATTTATGCCTTCTTGGGTGGCTTCTATTCATTCAAAGATTGTATTTTGAACGTTGATTGTATATGAAGTTTGCAACTTTCTCTCTCTCTCTCTCTCTCTCTTGGATGGCTTTGACTGGCTTGTCTTAAACGTTTGTTCAAGGTTTTGGTGGATGCTGAATGGTGGTTTTATCTATATGTCGGATGGTGGATCACTTTGTGAGATTTTAGATTCTTACAAGTCAGATGCTGTTAAAATAACTAGATCATGCCTCTTCTTAGTCAACGATTCAGTTCTAAAGTTTTTTTTTTTTGTTAATAAAACTATGTAAATCTTAGATTTGTAAATGAACCTTATTGAAATACATCACTTCTCTGTAGTTTCGTAAGTTTTTTTGATGATTAGTTGTCTGCTCGAAAATTCCATCATTCACATATCTAAGCTCTTATACAGTACGTGGGAATTAGGTTTCATATTATTATTGTTGTGAATTCTAATGGTCATTGATTATTGGGAAGAAAAAGGTATAGAAATCTTTGCTCATAGGGATGATTATCTTACTACAACAGGTTAATAAAATTATGTAAATCTTAGATTTGTAAAATGAACCTTATTGAAATACATCACTTCTCTGTAGTTTCATAGGTTTTTTTGATGATTAGTTGTCTGCTTGAAAATTCCATCATTCACATATCTAAGCTCTTATACAGTATGTGGAAATTAGGTTTCATATTGTTATTGTTGTGAATTCTAACGGTCATTGATTATTGGGAAGAAAAAGGTATAGAAATCTTTGCTCATAGGGATGATTATCTTACTACAACAGGTTGCTTGGACCCTGAAAACTTCAAGGATTTCAAACTCGTGGAAAAAAGGCACCTGAGTCATAATGTGGCCAAGTTCCAGTTTGCTCTTCCTACACCTACATCTGTTCTGGGTCTTCCTATTGGACAACATATCAGTTGCAGGTTGGTTCATCTTGGTTACATGCTTGCCATTCACACCCCCATCACAATTACATTTTGAATTTTATTGAGCGATTTTCTCATTGTAATTGAAATTGTATCATTGATTCTCATAGGGGAAAGGATAGTCTTGGTGAAGAAGTTATTAAACCATATACCCCAACTACTCTGGATTCAGATGTTGGTTACTTTGAACTTGTTATAAAGGTATGCGGATCTCAATTGAACTTTGGCACACTTATTCTTTGAATATAAACCATAAAGTTCATGCTTCAAATTCTCAACCATTCTTGTCTTAACCATTCTTGTCTTAAAAATAACAGTACTAGGGTCATCTAGCATCATTCACTAGAGTTGACTTTTTCTTATTGTGTAGATGTATCCTCAAGGGCGAATGTCCCATCATTTCCGCGAAATGCGAGTTGGAGATTACTTATCTGTAAAAGGCCCTAAGGTATTCATTCTTATTTTCTTGTGGGAATGCATGTATCAACCAGATGTTTCACTACATTGAAAACATTCGATTTTTGTGGAGTGCCTTTTTCATTAAAATTAATTCATTCCCCTGGAAAATAGAGATGCTGAAACTATTTCATTTAAAAAATTTGAGCAAATGATGTAGAATACATGATTGCTTTAAATACCTTTAGCCAGAAACAATAGAAATAAGAAAAGTAGACTGATATTGAGTATTTTCTTGGTCTGATGCTTTGTAGTATCAAATGTAGATTAACTGAGGAGAAAAAAGGAGACTCCTGTTATTTTTGAAACTGTGGAACCTTATCATGCTCTGTGCCAGCACGAATTTTATCAGATGCTTTTTTGTGATACTTGCATTGCCTTTTCAGTTCATGGCTTGTGCAACCATGGCTTTCTAGGTCAATCCAACATTTGTTGTTTCTAGCACTTAGCTTCTCCATTATGCTAGAAATTCATGGTAATGCTTGTCATCTCCAGGAGAAATTCACTTGCTCACATGCACCTTTCTTATTACCCAAGACTTTAAATCCATTAGAGAAGCCTATATTAACATTTTCTTGTTACACCAATAGTTGACAATTGTAACGACTCTTTTGCAGTGGATTGCCACAAAATTTGCATAATTTGTCTTCTGGTATAGGCCTCTGCTTTTACACATTATAAATATTTCTTATAGAGGAAAACTGCACTCTTTGATTACATTGGTAGCCCTAACTTCAAAACAGAACCCTTGAAGACCACCAAGATGTTAGATAATTGTTGGCTATACTATGTAATCCTTATAAACCTGTGATGCATTAAGTGTACGTAAGCAGCTTGCCGCATCCATGATCAGAAATTATACAGCTTGCATCCTTGTTTGTTCTCCCTTTGTATGCCTAACAGAATCGACACAATGACAATCATTGCTCTTGCTTTTATATGTCCATTGACTATTAATATATACTGCCAATGCATACATGTGCACACCTGCACGCTCGCCCCATTTAAATATACTTGTTTGCTCTGACTAGCCTATAACTTTATTGCCTATTTTTTTTAATTTTATTGGCATTTAACCATGCTTTAATCAGCATAACATCATTAACTACTATTATACAATAAGACTTCTCCTGATTATGAAATCTAAGCTCGTAATGATAGATTTATATTGTAAGGGTATAGAGTCCCACAAGCACCAGAAACTTCCTTGCCTCATATAAGTTATTTTCAAACTTGATACTGCTCCTTATACCTTTAGTTAATGCATTCATTTGGAACATGTTTTTTTCTTGATTCCTACTAGATCATCTTTATTTGCCCTTCATCTTTTCAAATTCATAGATTCTCTAATCTCAGATCCTTCTGATTAGTTAAATGCAGGAAAGCAACCATGTTGGGTATCTTTTGGCTTCATGAGCATATTGATTTTCGATGCATATCAGCAGTTTTATTTAAAGTTAATTTCTCATGAGTATATGATAACATTTTTACTTAAAAAGTAAAACACAGATTAATTTCGATGTTTTGATTAACTTTCATATTTAGCAGCTAATTTGAATAATTACTAGTTAATTATTATTTTAAAATTCTAAGAAGCAAACTACAAAATCTCAACTGATATTTTGATATCATATTGGCTGGCATATTTGGATTATATGGGTTTATAGCAGCAAATATAGTAATGGCCTAGATATAAATTATATCATATGAATGACTGCTTAATACCGATACGAACCGATATCTCAGCCAAAATATTGGCCACAATATAAACCTTGATCAAATCATTAGGCTCAAGACTTTTGGATATCTATATCTTCAGACACAACATTATTTTGCCAAAAAAAAAATTTTAAAACAAAAGCTTGGCACTTAAATCATGTGGCATTCGTATGTACGTATATAGATATTTATAACTGTATGTATTTGTATATATGTTTTTGTTATTGTAATATGCATAAACAGATGTGTATATAGGTGTGTATGCATGAATATACACTAACTTTTTGCAAAGATATACTATCCCAGTTTTTAGCTCCTAGAATTGGGGGTGGGTGTGCGAGTGGGCGTGAGTGTAGGTACGGGAAGCAGATATTTTGGAAACACTTTTAGTACGGAAGCGATTAGAAAGTGGGTGTAGATTTGAGATCAAAAAGATTCTAGTGCTGGTTTTCTTACGATAGGATAATGGCTACTAAGTCCCGATTTGTGAAATTAGTTGGCCCTATTTTCGGAGGTGTCCATGAGAAAGGAAACTGGTTCATTTATTTGAATTGATTATTAAATATGCATATCATTTCTATCTAAGTTCACATCCATTGCATTCTCATTATTTCTAAACTTTACCAAATCATTTCTAATTTTCATTTTTTTTTTTGCTTGTTATTATCAATTTACCAGTGTCCGCAGACTGCTAAGGCATCATATGGTGCCACAACTGGATACACACAATGGTTGCCTTTCGAAAACATAGGGAAATATCTGTGAACAGTTGGCCAATAAATCTGTTGTTACTTCTCTTTTTATTTCAATTTCTGGTTTTGTTTTCTACTGCTCACTGTTTACTCACTTTTATCTTTTACAACTTTTTAAATAAAACCACTGTTTTGAAAAGAGTATCATGGAGATCTGTTACCATCCATGTAGATTATTGGGATGTTTAAATTTGGAAAGCAGTACTTTTGCATATGAGAGAGAGGAGGGGTTCATGGTTGTAATGCTAATGCTGGAGGGGAAGGAAAGGAAAAGGGATGAGGGAGAGATGCAAATTTGAAAACAACATTCTACTCCCCCTCCCTCTGCTTCTTTTTATTTTATGTTATTTTATTTTACTTTTTATGGGGATATTTTTTTGTTTGCTACTTTCATTTCAGTACAACTGTTTATACTTATCCTAAAAGCACCAAGAGCTTTATGTCATTTATCTGAGGTTTGCTTAATGGATAGGAGTATGAATGATCAAGGCAATCTCTCAACCTAACACCAGCCATTTGGATGCTGGTACTGATTTTGTAGCAAAGGCAACTTAGGGTCACGAGGGGTCTGCCAGAGTGTTTGAAAGACTTAACTGATGGAAAGGAAAATGTTATTGTTGACCCAATTTAAGCTCATAAAGCAGGGAGCAAATTTTTGGCACTTAAACTTACCGTTTATATTGTTCTGTTTATACCTATTTTTCTGTCTGGAACGTATTCTCTTTTAGTCATACATAGATCAGATGTTACTCTAGCATCATTCAGTGTTTAACATAGTTGGGTGATCATGCATTTGAATGAAGTGGTCTTGATACAGTATTCTAAAAGAAGTTGCTTAATTAGTGCCTTTATACCTGCTTTTTTTTCATGGTTAAAATTGTATCAGATAACATATAGTGCCTTCAATGCTTCTAGGGGCGTTTTAGGTACCAACCTGGGCAAGTCAGAGCATTTGGAATGATAGCTGGAGGATCTGGTATAACTCCAATGTTTCAGGTAAATTGGATTGACTTGCATGTCTTTGTGGTATCAGTGGACCTAAACAACTCAACCCATTTTAGTTGTATTCCTCAATTCCTCATTCTGCATAAATCCCAGGTTACGAGGGCAATACTAGAAAACCCAAAGGACAAAACGGAGGTTTATCTTATCTATGCTAATGTCACGTATGAAGATATCCTTCTTAAGGTAGCATTACCTAAACTGCAATCTTATTTTAAAATTTCATTGTGGTTAAATTTTCCTAACTGCAGATAGGTTTTTGTAATTATTGAATAGTATCATACTTTTGTAATTAGTATGAGTTGGTTAGTTACTGGCAGATGTCTGTATTTTACTTTTATCAGAAGCATGCTGATTTTTTTTTAACTGCTAATAAATGCAGGAAGAACTTGACGGCCTTGCCAGCAACTACCCAACTCGCTTCAAAGTCTATTACGTGTTAAATCAGGTCTACTTCCCGCAGATTGATCTCCCCTGGAAGTTTTTATTATGTTCATTGTGCCTACCATTCACCTAATTATGTATATGCCTCGGTTTTCTTCTAGTATGAAGTAACGCAGTAGATGGTTTAATGAGTAGCTTAAATTGTTTTGTTTGCTTGTTAGCTGTTGTTTCTGTTATACTCTCAGTTTCTTTTTCCTGTTCCTGTGTCTTGGGTCTCTCTGTATTCTTTTATTTACATTTTTATCTGAGTGTTGATGTCATGCTTGTTAATTTATCAGCCCCCTGATCAATGGAATGGTGGCGTTGGTTTTGTCTCGAAGGAAATGATTCGAGTTCATTGTCCTGCACCAGCACCTGACATCCAGGTATTATGTTTTAATATTTTTTTATGGACAAGTAAGAGCACACATGCAGTTGTAAGCAGAGTTACAAGAGCTATCAAATCCTCTGATGTTCATGCTTGATTAGTTCCTAATTTCCCTGTTTTTAAAAGCTTGAGCTTCTGTTGGATGATTGGCAGATTCTGAGATGTGGCCCACCTCCCATGAACAAGGCTATGGCTTCCCACCTGGATGATTTGGGATATCCAAAGGAGATGCAGTTCCAGTTTTAAGCATTTTTGTTTGTCAGGGCATGGTTCTAACCTCCTCAAGTGTTGAAGAGGACCATAATAATGTTTCACCTCATTGTGATGCTGTGCTTTTGTAGAACCAACCTATATTTTGGTGCTTCAAATTCATATCAATGAAACCTGTCACTCAATTGAACTACTAAGAGTAGATGTATGGGCCAATTCAATTCGTTTGCTACTTTTCCATAACCAAATCCTTTTAGCTGCATCAAACCTGGCTGGACACCAACAAAATCCTTATAGCAGAACATTTCGTAATTTTTCCTATACTTATACCAGTGTTATGATGCACTTTTTTCCCCTCCCATGTTTTATGGATGGTGGCCAAGGTCAAAAAAGCATGGTTGGACCTTTCCATACTGAATTTGGGGGCTTATTTCATGCAAGGTAAACAACACCAGATACTTGGCCTCTTTCAACTCTGAAAGAAGTGGCATGGTCATTACTTGACCACCATCACTTCAGTCACCACATTCAAAACAAAGTTCTAAATGCTGTAAGTTTTGATTTTTTTTTTTTTTTTCAGTGGCATTGTGAATAACTGAGAAGCAGAAACACCATGAACCTAAAACCACCAAGTAGGGCTACCACGAAACCTGCATAAAATAGTAGTGAAATTCATATAGGAATTCCACTACTATTGATCACTTGTCCTTGGTCATCAAGCCTAACTCTATTCTCTTTTTGCTATTATTATTATAATATGAATTTCTTGATCCTAAACCTTTTGATTTCTTTATAGTTTGTTACATAAATCTGATTATAGGGATATCCCAATTGGTTGAACTTTTGCTTGCATGAGAGCAAATTAAGATGTGCGCCCAACTGATATTGGGAGTCTGTTACTAAAGTGCACCATATACATCAATGTTCCTCTCTCATTTGATCACACTTATTGATGCTTTTGCTCTCCTTTCTCACATGTGCCCAGTATGGTTATCTGTGACTCATCCACTTGATTTTTTTTCAAAAGCAGCTTGATAAATACAGTCTCTTTGGAATTGGAGGTGCCATTTCTCATGTATAGTTAGTTAATGACTGATGACAGATATCCATGTCTTGAAAAATCTCATAGGTGTCACCAGGTAATGGAAAATACTGGTTTTTAGTTGTTGTGATCAATAGGACATAGTAGTTCTAAAATAAACAGGGGAAGGTCTTAGGTTTCTTTGCTGCCAAACATTTTGCTCTTTGTAGTCTTTCACATAATCTGAGCTGACTTGGATTGCATGGCCATTTCGACATTTGACCTACATACTTATGCATCTTGTTTATAACGTCTGCTTGTTGTCTCTGTTCTCCTTCGACGGAAAAATAAAAGAGAAAAACAATAACCAATATCGGCTTCTTAAATGAAAAAAGCACCATATCATGAGATTGGGGAGTAAATGAAGTTTAGTATTATAAACTTTACAATTCGGATAAAAGATCAGAGGGAGGGGCCTTGATGGTCAGAACTTCGATTTCTTTCAGGAGAAATTAATCAATTATTGTCGAGTTTTGTGCTTGCGTTGACTCCTTGCTGAGGAAGTTGCATGTAAGACATTTGAGCCATTCTATGCTCGTTTACCAAGATTTTAACATTCATTCACCATCCTTGACTTTGTGGACTAGGCCTAGGGTTGAAAATGCGTCGGTAAACTTAGATTTCACTGATATCTGAGTCTACCAAATTAGTTTGAAAATAGTATTTTTTAAGAGAAACATTCAAAGTCGCCATATTTGCAAATTCCATCCTTTTTAGCCAAATTTCGTTGCACGGTGGATCTTTGTTTTTGAGTAAAATTCAATATATTACCTTTACCTCCTCTCATCCAATACTTCCATATTTACGAAGGGATGGGAGTACTTAGTTGCATGACTAATGAAAGTATCCAAATAGGTCTTTTTTAGTATTTGTTAGAAAAAAAGAGAGGTAAATTCTGTTTTGCTAGTTAACTTTTGGGAGACAACAAATGACCTGTTTCGGCTTTCTATGTAGATGATAAGTGGCTAGAATTATTTCCCTTTTTTGTGGGAAAAGTGGCCAATCCTAGTTACAAACACTCAAATATATCTCATCTAGCATTAGGTGTTGCTCATTCCCAAATATCAAATGTTGAAATCCAAGGTCCAGACAAAATTCTCATTTAGATTAAAAGCAGTAGAGGCTAAAACATTGGCAACAATGACCAATGATTTCCCCATGTGTCATGCACTGATAGAAATAATTAAACTATACATTGATCGTTGTAATATTATTGGCCATCTATCGATTTCTCTGATCTCCAGTTTTATTTTTGGGTAAATAGAAATAGTTAGAGAGAGAGGGGGAGAGAGAGAGTAAGAGAGATTTTTTATGGTCTTCCAAGAAGGCAAGTGATTAATGGGTTGGTGGTGCTCCCTATTTAGACATAGATTAATACTCGAGTAGGAGGAGTTAAGAAAGAGAAATCAAGAATCTATACTATATAAAAATAACCTTCTATTGTTTGATTGTTGTTTTAATTGATTTTATTCATTTTATTTGTATTTTCTATTTTATTTGTACTTGGTCTTTGAAGATTTTATTTTTGTTTCTATTTTATTCTCTATTTTCATTATTTTTAACTAATGCTAACCATATTTCTTTTTCATAATCTTTATTTTATTTTTATTATTCTAACTTTCTATTTCCTAATTTTTAATTTGTTTATATTTCTTTTTATTATATCTATTTTTTTCTAATTTGCATTGCACATGTCTAGAAGAAAATGATGGTAGATGGGATTTCTGGCCTTTTTCATTCTATATGGATCAAGGTTCAATGGCTTTATTTATCTACAAAAGGCTCTCATACTTCATATGTAGATCCGATGGATAACAATGTTGGAAATAATTACCCTCTCCTCCAAGGAGTTGTCTAGTCTCCCTTTCATCTTGAGCCTCTAAAATCTGCATTGGTGCAAAATAAGGTTCTATATCTATTTTAAGTTTATTAGAATATGTAGAGTTTGTATTAGGTCAAAATAGTTTTGATATGAGAGTTTTGTGTGGTAGGGTCAAACTTTGATTTTCTTACACATCCATTGTCAAAGCATATTTCCCTCAAATATGGAAATCATAATGATGATGCATGATGATGATTTGTGATAGTTGAGACCTGAGAAGGGGATTAGTTAGGGAAGACTAGGTGACTTCTAACATAATACATCTTGGCCCCAGATATAAAATTTTTAAAATGTGGAGGTCACTTTTAAAGCTGGTCTTGCATGCTTTCATGAAGAAGTTAATTTGAAAATTGGTTGATGAAATAATAAATGCCACAAGAAGATATAGACTTCCTTGGGGTGAAATTTTATTAAAGAGGGTTTCAATTATTGTTAGTTTTGTAATGTTGCTTTGTCATAATTTGGCCTATTACAAGTCATTCTCTTCATTAATTTGAATACATAATTGATAGGAATTAGGCTATTTATTTCTTTGTTGACTCAATCCACATGCTTCACCTAAAATGTCAAGCATAATGGGGAGTAAAAGGATTCAATTAATTGGGTGAGGAGTCCTTAAAAAGGGGCTTTGCTATGATGCAATTTCTCAGTGAATGTTAAAAGAAAGATGATATTTACAAGCACGATTTCATTTATTTTGGACCATTTATATGATTTGCCCGTTAGGTTAGATGAAAATGTAGAGCATATGGAAAAAAATAATATTGGAGATGGCAGTAAATTTAGATACATTTTTTCTATTATTAATTTAAACTAAATTTAAGAAATATGCTGGTTTGTGAGGCGTGGCATTTCAGGTTAAGCATGTTTATAGAGAGGCTAACATGGCTGTAGACTGGGCAGCCTCGTATTTGGCTAATCACTTCGGGGGTGCCCTATGGGTTAGAAAAAGGAAGTTGCCTAGAGCGCTCATTGATTTGCTGTTTTTTGACTTTCTTAAATGTGTCCGTACTAGAATTGTATGAATCATCAATCTTTGTAAAAAAAGAAAAATTGCTAGTTTGCACAACTAAGCTTGCACCGTTACAACTGATCAGATAGAATTAACTTTTCTCTTTTTTATTTTGAGTGAAAGTAATTCTCGGGATGAAATTTGAAACTGTTTTAGTATAAGAATTATACTCCCTTAGAATTCAAATTCTACTCACAAACCTTTATTTAATTTTAGATGCAATTTTCCTATCTTAATTTAAACTAAATCCAACAAAAATGCTGGTTTGCAGAAGGGAGCTTGTATCATTATAATTGATCAGTAGGATTAATTTTTCTCTTTTTTTAGATTTGAGGGAAAGAAATTTTACGGATGGGATACGAAACTGTTTTAGTATAAAAATTATACTCGACACATCTTTTTTTGGAAACAATTGTCCTTGGCACTTAGAATGCTAATTCTGCTCGCTAAGCTTTATTTAATTTTTGATGCATTTTTTTTAATTTTTAAACTAAACTAGATCTAACAAAGATGTTGGTTTCCACAAAGGAAGATGTATCATTATAATCAATCAGATAGGATTAACTTTTCTCTTCTTTTTTTTTTTTTTTGTTTTGAGTGAAAGTAATTCTATGGATGGAACTCAAACTTGTATCATTATAATTTTCAGAGAGGATTAACTTTTCTTATTCATTTATCTTCTTTATATATAAGAGAGGCAGAGCCACCCAATTCATGAAAGCATTTTCAAAGAACAACATGACTATGTACCCAAAAAAAAAGAAGAGAGAACAGCATGACCCGTGTACCTCGTGAAGCATCACAATCTTTTGTCACTTTCCATTGGTGCTGTGGTCCAAGCATCTACTTTTGAGATTCGAAGTTCCATTTTTACGAGAGCCATTTGGATTGGACCCATAGACCTTTACTCTCCTTGTCTTGCTCGTTTGCTATACTTTAGGTGATGCCTGTAAATTTGATTATAGATATATAAGCAAGTTTTAGGAATTATTCATAAGAAAATTTAAAAAATTTGGAATAAGCAAGATAAATTAATGTATATTAGAAAGTATAGCAATATTTTACTTATTTTTAAATTTTAAGAATTAATAAATAGAGTTTTTCCCCCTTAAAATACAGTCTAATTAAGTTGAGATATGTAGGACAAACTAGTGGTAGAGATGCATAAACAAATAGAGATGCAAGTGATTGATATATTTCACCTTTTAATTATATTTTTCATATATTAGCAAAGAGAGGACGTAAAAATATTTTTGTAACAAAAATTGATAGCCAGATTCTTATAAGTATAGATTATTGTTAATTTTGTAAGACTAAGACTTTAAAAAACTTGGTCTCTTGTACTTAAAGAAAAATTGAAAATAAAAAAAAAAACTTAATATTCCATGAACAAAAAATAAGAGAAAAGCTAGAGAGAGACATGATGTGTCACTAAAAAGAGGGGTGTGACACTCGCGAGGCAATCTCGTTGAGTCATGGTTTTTGGTCCTTCTATTATATTACGGGTTGGGCGGGAAACCCCATGCCCAGTCGGAAAAATGCAAGACTGCTATTTATTGGTAGACAAAGCGGATTGGGCCATGCACTTCCCAACATTTAAAATTTGAGGTTTCCTACTCTTTAGCAATCAATTATTCCACATATAAAGAACAAATAAGATTGCAGCATCTGTTTCCCCCAGAAAAAATCATATGGGACGGACATCAGAGAAGAAAATATAGGGCAAACTCTATTATGCCATGCAACTCTTACCGACCATCTTAAATAAAAAAACTTAAAAGTTATGAACTTTTCTACTAGTGGAGTCATCAGGACCATGATTAAAAAAGAAAAAAAAAATCACATGTCATATCCGCTTTCTTCCTCATCAAGCTTTTCCATCCATCCTCTTTCTCATCAAGTTATCTCTCTCATCCATGAGCTCTTTCTTCTCCTTTTCGAGTTTGTCTCCCCCTCCACTCTTTTTTAGGATTTTTATAAAATCTAATGAATGGTATGTATGTAATTTTGAAAATTATGTATTGATTTTTCTAGAGGTATGTATTGGCTTATTAAATAACTAATTTGCTTAGTATGTATTATCTGGCCATATGGTGTCTCCTAGTAAAAAGCATAATCTAAAAATTATGTATCGATTTATTTGGAAGTGTATTAAATCATTGCTAAGTGTGTGTCAAAGAAGCTTACAGTACACATTAAGAAATCAACAATTATGTATCATCTGACCATGTAGTATATATTGATGAATATGATATTCTGAAAATTGTGTATTAGTTTGCTTGACTATATATATTAGGTTGCTATATCTAGGGGCGGCAATCGGGTCGGGTCAGATACAAATCGGGTCAAAAAATTATAAATTTGAACCCGACTTGTTTATTAAATAGGTCAGGAATTACAACCTGAATCTGACCTATTTAATAAACAGGTCATCTGACCCGACCCGTTTAAGACCCGTTTAAGAATAAAAAAAAGAAAAAAGATGAGGGTCGGCGGGATGGGAGGGGAAAAGACTTGAGAGAGAGAGAGAGGAAGAGGAGAGAGTAGAGACCGAGAGAGAGAGAGAGAGAGAGGAGAGACCGAGAGAGAGAGAGGCAGAAAGGTAAAGGAGAAAAAAAAACTGCTCATCTTCTTCCCCGATCGGCCTCCCTCGCCATGGCTGCGCTCGAGCCGCCACCCCGTACCACCCACGGACTCCGCCTTGCCGCGTCGCCGCGGACTCTGTCTTGCCGCGTCTCCGACGACCTCAACGCCGTTGGATCTGAAATAAGGCTTCTTCGGAGCCGTCGATTTGGAGGAGGAGGAAGAAGGGTGGAGGAGAGGGAGGAGGAGGAGGAGGAGAAGGGCGAGAACCGTCGATTTGGAGGAGGAGGAGGAAGGGTGGAGGAGAAGGGCGAGAATTGTCGATTTGGAAGAGGAGGAGAAAGGGTGGAGGAGAAGGAAGAGGAGAAGGGCGAGAAGAGGAGGAGAGAATAGCCATGGGGAGGTGGACTTGAGGTTCGGAGGAGAGGAGACTCGGGGAGGGGCTGAGGGAATAGAGCTCGGCGGCGCCATTTCAATGTTTCACAAACCCTAAATCCTAATTCTAAAATCGGGCTGAATCGGGCTGAGTGAATCGGGCCTAGACAGTGAAATCGGGCTATGGAGTGAAATCGGGCTTAGGCGGGGAGTTGGGTCGGCTCTGGACTTTATCTTGTGGGTTATGACTCTCATCTATCAGCCCAATAGTTAAACAGATTAAACGGGTTAAACGGGTCAGACATCTAAAACTCGTATCCGATCCAATTAATAAACAGGTTAAACGGGTCAACCTGTTTACGACCCGAACCTGTTAGGCCAAATACAAACCTGTTTATGGCGGGTCGAACACGGGTCGAGTTGGCGGGTCGGGTCATATTTTGCCACCCCTAGCTATATCACTAATTTATTGTATATTATCTGGCCTGACTATATACTAGTGAATATTATATTTTAAAAACTGTGTACCGATGTACCTAGAGATATATATTAGCTTGCTAAATGACTAGTTTGCTTGGTGTGTATCACCAGGCTATGTAGTGTGTGTCAGTAAAAAGTATGTTCTCAAAATAAAAAAGAAAAAAGATGCCGCACACGATTTCTTTCTTTTTATAGCTTTTTTAATCACAAAATTGACATCTCGGTTATAAAAAGAAGTCTTGACTTTTGGGTTTCTTTTTGAAAATGATCATTATAAAAATGTGGCAAAATAGGAAGTTCATACTATATTTTCTTCTATAGTGCCCACCCATATGATTTTTGTTCCTCCTTTCCAACCCTATTTTCTTTCTTTCTTTTTCCTTTAGTTCCTTCTTTAAATTTTTAAATTATTATTTTTTTAAAACTATGCTCTCCTGCCCCATTTTTACTTTCTTGAAGTTCTTTTTCTTTCTTTTTTTTTTTTTTTTTGGCTCCCAAATTTCTATGTCTTCATCTTGTACATCAAATTTGTCTTACATGTACCTTCTTCCTTATGGATCCCATTATGCATGAAAGTTGTTGCTATCATCTCCCCTTCCTCACCTTCTAAATAATCAGCCATGGAGGAAGCGAGCCTAGCATATTAGATGCCATTTAGCATGGCCTTTATTTTCTATTTTCAAATATAAAAACTTAAATCTAATTTATATTTAAATTTTAAAAATATAAATATATTTAGTAGAGTCAATTATTGTTAGAATCATAAATATGATTATGTCAGTCAAGATGATGATAGTGGTGATGAAAATAATGATGGTAATAATGGTGCTGGTAGTGATAGCACAATGGAGTATAAGCTATATAGCAGCAGCATAGGTAATGTGGCGGCGGCGGTGGTATAATAAATACGGTGATATAGAATGGTAGAGGTGATGGTGTGATAGAGATGGTGAGGCTAACAATGGTAATGGTAGTGGTTGTGGTAGTAGCATTTGTAATCGAGATGATGGTGGCAACAGTAGCGACAATGATGGTGCTAAGGACAAGGACGATGTTAGAAGCATGGTGGCGGTGGAGATGGTAAAAAATATGCATTGCTTTCACAAATAATGAAAATAAAAATTACTTACTTTCATTTCTAGAATAAAAAATAATTTTAAAGAAAATAAAAATGATTAAACTTATGTTTTTGTCTTGATTTTTACAATTCTTTGTTTAGAAAATAAAAATAAAATGACAATGATGGAAACATGCTTTTAATTTTTCTTTACAAGAAATCAAGGATATATGGCGCATCCTATCATTATATGGCAAATGGAATGGATGATAAGACCCTATTTCTCTCCTCTCCCATCCAAAGCCATCCTTCCAATTATACTTTTAGTGGTGAGCACATGTGCAGATTTTTTTCAAAAGATTTTTCTTCTTTCAACACATTAAATTGCATAACTACCAGACGGACCTTGATACTATGGCGGGTCTCCTTCCATGCCACCCATCTATATTGGAAGAGTTGGAAATTGATCATCTTTTGCTGGGTTTTGTTTGCTGTAAGGCTGCCAACTTTAAATGATGCCTCTACTTCCTTTTCTTGTCCCTCGCCTGATTCGATTCTATCTCCACTGATGCTCCATGGAAGAGTTGGAAATTGATCATCTTGTGCTGGGTTTTGTTTGCTGCAAGGCTGCCAACTTTAAATGGTGCCTTTCCTTCCTTTTCTTGTCCCTCCCCCCCATGCATAAACAAACACAAAATGCCCGCACATAAAAATGGGCACACACACACACACGTACAGAGACAGAGAGAGAATGTCATAGTCCTTAGATTTACATGAATTTAACTGTTTGTCCTTGAGAAATTTAACCTTCAGCTCTTTACATGACAAAAGAGGGGCTGAAAGTTTTAGATTTGCCCTTAACCCTGACTCATTTTTGGGTTGTGGGAAGTGGAGAGGGAAAAATGTGGTCAACAGAAAAAATAAAGAAATGCCTTATGCTTGATTGAGTTTTCAAAGGAGAGAGATAAGAAATAGCTTTTTCATAGGAATATGATTTCTATATTTTATGAGAAAAAAAATTATATAGGATATGAAAAAGTCCAATTTCCATGGTCTGAAAAGTGGAGATTTTTTTTTTCTAAATATGCCCTTAAGCTTTTAGATAGAATGTGATAAAATTTTTTTTTCTTTATTAAGGGTATAACGGTATTTTTTAGATTTTTTTTAAGAAAATAAATGCTCAACCAAATATAAGTCCCTCTGAAATGTGCCATGCACTTTTCTATGGTCAACCAAATATGCAAAAATCACTTTCATAGACATCATATACCTGGACATCAGCTTTTTAAGAAAAACATTTCAATGAACAAAAATTCTTCCTATGAACTAAATGAGTTCAATAGATAACTGATTACTTAGAATATCAAATAGAAGCGATCTCAATTCTTGTTTTGCCTAAGTAATATCACAAAACTCCGACCTCTAAAGTAGAAAAAAGAAAGATATTACTGAAAGCAAATGCCTTTGCACATGTATGGATGTCAGTCGGCCAGGTTTGGATCGGTGATCCAAACCATATCCAAAGTCAAAATATATTTGTAAGATTCAAACCCAAATCTAAAGCTCTATACGTGTATCCAATATTAAACCCAAAAAGGTTGGATATCATGTCGGGTTTCAGACTGAAATCAAGTATCTAGAAAGTTGCTTTCTATACTTTCAGATTATTTTTTCAAATTATTCAATACATCAAGAATGTTATCTTACATACATATATACATATATACAAATGTACACACACAACATACATATATATGAGTTGCACTACATACTTTGTGTTCATTTCCTGTAAAAGGATGAAAAGCTACTCAAATTGAAGATCCAAATTGTTGAATGTGATATACACTACAAAAAAGATATCTAGAAATTAAATTTACATATTTTGGTGATCTCTAACCTATATATCAAGATGATAAAAAATAAACAATACCAACTATATTAGTGTGGTAAAAATATAAGATAGAACATATAAATTGAAAATCTAATTTATGAATCATGATCTCTACATTTTGAAATAGGGTTGGATTTAAATTCACTAGATTTGATTATTAAATTACAGTAAAATATAGTATCATGATATTCAAATTGTCCATTAGCGGCATTTTATTTCATGTTTGATTAGAGACCACTAAAACATATGAATTTTGGTTTCTAAGCTTTTTTAATAGCTTAGATCATATTCAATGGTTTGGATTTTGAATTTTGATAGTCCAACATTGAGTTTAAATGGTTAACTCTTTTTCAAGGAGTTAACACAAAGTATATAGTCCACCGTCCTATATATATGTCTGTATGAGTGCAAGTAAGCATATATTCATATTTTATGTACGTATCTAATTAGCCCAAGTTTCAGATTTGAAGGTTCGAACCCAATCTAATAATTTATTTTTCATATCTAAACCTTATGTTTTGGGTCGGTGTCGAATCTAATTGGCAGGTTATTGGCCTTCATTGATACCCCCACATATATGTAGTTAAGTTGCATGGAGTAAATAGTTATGTGGAAGGGTACATTTCCTGTCTTCAGATAATCTCTTACTATATGTGAACTCTTCAAGTTGATTTTAGGCATTCATCATACTTTCCTGGGACTATTTTTTACTTGAGAACATGATGGTTATTCACTGCCACTCAAATTTGAATATGAAACTTGGCACTTGAAAGGGTAGAAAGAAATTCCTGAATAATATAATTATAGTTCTCAGGAAAAGTCTTTAGCCTTCAAATATAGTTCTTCTAGACTGCATCAAAAATTTTCAATCCCATAATGTGCTTCATAACTGCCATACTCTATTATAGTAGAAGTGCATAGTGAGGAAATCAAATAAATTTAACCTTTTCATGGTAAATAATTTATCTCCATTATATTAACGAAGTACAGAAATAGGTGGATACTCGAGAACAAATGGAAATCTCATTCCCTATGTAAAATGCCCTAAAGGGCAAAAATTAGAATTTTAAATGATAGTATGCTCATTTCATCAGGGCAGGTGCTAAAAATGTGCGTGCGCGAGTGTGCTGTACGTATATATACATATGTATGTATGTATTTCAGGTGAAGCCGCCACTTGGGAGCCTCCTATAATAGTGTTAGATTGAGAGAGGAAAGAAATAAATCAACAAAAACCTCAACGTGGGATATATGTTAATGCCCCCTTGGTATGCTTTTCTAGCTTTTTATTTCTTGCTTGCTTGCTAGCTAGCTGTCACGGACTTAGCAGAGTCAACACCGTCCGTGCGGCAAAAGTGCCAGCCTGCTCGTCCAACTTTAAGCAACATTATTCAACCATCTCGCTATTACATTGGAAAAAAACTGTTTTAACAATCTAATCAAATTGTCCAAAACAGGGCTAAGGGTACTCTGTCCCAAATCTTTCATTTCTCTTTCCTAATTCTTCTCCTGCTCCAGGCCAAGCACAGGGATCTGATTGAATGAGGCCTCCCTTTAACGTCAGAGGCAGCAGCCAAAAGTTAGATTCATCTGCTTTGAACGTTCAGGTCTACTAAACAAACTCTAAGGGAATAAAAAAAAGTAGAGGAAATAAAAAAGATCCGATGAAGCTGAAGCCTGATTTATTTCATACAATTCCATAGAAACATCGCTCTTTATTTTTACATTTGGTGGCAATAGCCATTTTCACTTGCCTTCTAGTACTTATTCCCCATAATTTTCTTAGGAAGCAGTAATTCTAATTGGTCATCAGGCAGCTCATGCACTTGGTTTCTGTTTCCACTCATGCAAAGTTCTGCAGAGGAATCCAGAGTTCATGTTATGTGGATTACAGCATTGGGTTTGAGCAGCAGTCAGCAGGGAGTTCCATGAAGCCATCCACCTGGCCCGAGGCCTCGTCGAGGAGCCACTTCTCCAGGAAGGACAAGGGTGGCTGCTGCTGGCCCTCCGCCACCCCCTGTTTGGCCTCACTACCGGCTGGTTCCAGCTGCGGCCTTTGGAGAACCGAGTCAACCAATGATGATGACTTCTCCCAAGAAATGCTGCTAAGGTTCTCGAATGAGATTAGCGAGTCAAGGTCTTCTTTAGTTACTGCAGCGCAGCACCCTCGATCTCCTAGTGATTCACTGTCTTCGCTGTTGTTGCTTCGTTGGTTCTTGCCTTGAGTGGACTTCGGTGATGGCCGCATCCATCCTTCGAGGAGCCTTGAGATGTTGTCGGTGCTGGAAGCATAGGTGGAGGGGCTCTGATGATACCTGGAGGGCTGCAAGTGTGAGCCGGAGAAATCTGGATTCTGAATTGCATCCTTGTCGTAGCCTTTCGACATCATGTCATGGCAGCTGGAGCCTGAATCCGTTGAGATCATATAATTATCAAGTGCTGTCTGGTACTTCTTGATCTTCTTCTTGAGGTGGGTGTTCCAGTAGTTCTTTATATCATTGTCTGTTCTTTGAGGAAGGTAAGAAGCTATTGCCGCCCACCTACAGGTAAAGAAGACCAAAGTATAAAGAGAGAAGCAAAAGGTGTGAAAAGCTTGCAAGTCTGAGTTCTCTGTCTCATGTTCTAATTAAGACTCGCAATTCTTTTCTTCCTTTTTCTATTCCTAATCACCGCGATTCATACAATTGATTAAGATCATCATTTTATTATTTAGTTCTGAACAAGTCTGGTGCAATTAGTATTTCTCTGAAAAAAAAATTTATGCGATGGAATCGATCGGAGAAAAGAATTATGATTACCTATTACCAAGCAAGGCCTGAAGATGGATGATCATTCCTTCTTCATGTGGGGTGAAGTTGCCACGCTTGATTCCAGGTCTGAGGTAATTAGTCCATCTTAGTCTGCAACTCTTGCTACATCTTAGCAAGCCTATGATTTAAGGAACAGAAAAGTGAGATAATGTTGTTCTATAGTAGTATGTATAGAAAAGATATTCTAGGAAACCAACAAAAATCCTTGCAAAATTACAACAGCAAACATGAATTTAATTAGCAAACTTAGATTAGAAATTGGTGCAAGCCCCTGCAATTCAGTTGAAGCAAATCATGAAAACAACAAAAGACATAAATAAGGTTGAAATTCTACAAAACTTGGCAAATTATGAGTGGAAGACAATATACAACAAGAGATATTAAAATATATGAGTTTGGACACTTCACCTGTGTTTGCAGGGACTGCTCTCCAGTTTCCAGGCCCATGCTCTTGGATGTATGAGACCAAGATGATGTCTTCTTCAGGAGTCCAAGGCCCTTTCTTGATGCCAATCTTATCGCAGCAAGGGGACCTTCCCATGGTAATTGCTTGGCTCTACCGCCTCAAAGACCACCCCTTCTCTCCTTTTCCTTCCTCTTAACTCTTCCTTCTCCCTGGCTTCCTTTACCTCTGTCCCCTACAGGTGTCTCATGAACATGTGAGTGCTTATATACAGGAAGACATCAAGGGAGTGAGCCTTTTTCACCTGTCATCTACCTGGCTGACTCATCCCCTCCCTCTTTCGCTCCCTCAGCTTTTACAAAGTCAGCCAAGTTTTCTCCTCCTTTCTCTTTCTTTGGTCACATGAATCACTAAGCTTTTCCAGTAAAGTGGATACAATCAATGACCACTTAATCATAGTCTCTGTGCTGCTTTATAAGCTCACACTTAATGTGAGAAATTCATGGGGATCGCTGTCTATGACCAGCTATCTACCTTTGGTTTGGTGCTTAAATGATCTTGTTTCAACCAGTTTGGTTGATCTCCCATCAATACATTTTGGTTGCAGAGACCTCCCCACATCTGCAGATACAGTGAGAGGTATTGTACAATGAGATCTTCGAATGTGGTGCATCTGAGCATACATACACATGTATGGATGAAATGACACAGAATTGCATGTATACATGAGAATTTATGTACATTTTTCTGCATTAGTGTACATGAACATGCATGCATTTATCTTTTGTATGCATTTCTATATAGTGTGCTTAATATGTTACTAAGGATAAAAATGTTACAGTGATTAAAATATTATATAGTATGATAATAGCCTTGAGTAATGTATTACAGTACCCAAATCAAATATATCATGATAATTAGAGCTCCTGCAAATTTCACCAAATTGTTTTGTTGTTTGTATGAGATTTGCAGTCAAAATTGGAGTGGACGTTTTGAACACAAGATGAATGAGAGAATTCCCTGAACTATATTTTGGAATGGGAACACAGGAATGGTTTGCCGGCATCTTCTTTTGGTATGTTGAGTGTCTAACTTGGAGATCTATAATCTCCTCCCAAGAAGACATGGAGATCCATGATAAGCTTAGCTCATGCCTTGGTATGCGGTCAAGAAGTTCTACCATGGGAACATATTCAATCAACATTGCTTGATTTTAGTACCATCCTCGGCAATTACTTCGAAATCGACAGGCTACTCATCCATGATCATGAAGGATACCGGGTCTCCTTAAATCTCTTAAAACCATTCTTGTCATATGATTGCTACTAGTCGAATCACAAACATAGCAAATTGTGTTCTTTTGTGCACCACACACTACTGTCTCAAAATTTTTCTACGTAGTTAATTTTGAGTTCCCATGTTTAAACACACATATGGATGAACGATTCATGAACATAGATCTTGGGGAATTGAGATAATTAAGCTTCCATCATGTTTAGAATTTGTGTTACAATTAGAGTGTCTGCAGCTTGGCTTAGAAGTTCAAATCACAAGTCAATGAAAGGAGAGCTGGAAATTTATTTTTCAAATTCATGAAAAGAATGAACCGGAAAAATGCCAGCAATAAGAAATTAGCCAATCTTCAAGAGCAGGTACTTGCATGACATAATGACGTCTATGCTTATTTTTGATTGGTTGATCAATTCAGACTTGATTGAGAGGATGGAACATAAAATTTTAGCTTTTTGAAGTCTAAAGTCGAGATGTGACTTCAAATCGAAAGGAGCATTGAAGTGATGAAAGATGGCAAGCAATTTCACCTTGATGTAGACATTCTAATTTTATCCCCCATGTTGCTATTTAGACTCCATCGTTACAAAGAAACATACATTTAAAAGAATGAATCTCTTATCCTAGCAGGGTTGAAATCTTGGCAGGCCAACTTGTAGCCTAACCACAAATTATTGCAAAAGTTATGGGCTATTTTTGTAGTGCTTACCTCCCAACCTTACAAGATGACCCAGCTCTTG
This sequence comes from Phoenix dactylifera, assembly GCF_009389715.1. Lineage (NCBI taxonomy): Eukaryota > Viridiplantae > Streptophyta > Magnoliopsida > Arecales > Arecaceae > Phoenix > Phoenix dactylifera. The sequence goes on from NC_052404.1 coordinate 318,952, forward strand.
AAGTTGGATTCCTCTTCATTGACCATGCTAAATATAAAAGCAAACAAAATAAAACAGATTAATAGATTGAATGATAATTGACATATGCTGAGTAGGTCTTTGTATATTAAGCTTTTATCCAATCAATAATCGGCTGTTTGTGATCGGCGATCACCTGATCAATAGTTGAACGGTCAGCAATTAAAAAGTTCATTGGTTTCTTTTGACTTGCCTCAATAAAAGGGACTTAGAAATTTGGTGTCATCACAAAGTGTAGCAATAACACTAATCTTAAGTTGATTCTGAAAGCCCTCCATGATTTGATTATAATCAAGGCATGGTCTCAAGTAATTATCTCATGATTTGCAAGTTAAAGAATTCACTAAAAAAATTAAAATTACAATTGAAAAACATACAAAGAATAAAAAAGTACAATACCTGAAAGATCGCGAAACATAAAGAAGTGCTTACAGAAATTTAAAAGATATATAATAAAAATGCAAGAATCCTGATCCCATGCAGAAACTTATATCATAATTAGAGTTGAATTTGTATATAGAGCCCTCATCTAATAGCCTTCTTCAATATCTATAGATAGAGTCCTAGTGCTTTGTTCCATCAAAAACCACCTTTATTCAGATAGTTATTTCTAGCAAAATTGTACCTTCGCAGTTGGTTATTTTCAATAATAACTACTCCTTAGTGGTGGTTTTCTTTAGGTAAAACTAACCTGAAATGTCAATTTGCATCAAATCATGTTTTGTCGTTAGGTCATCCGTACAAGTGATCAAATACAAACGATATATCTATCATAACATTGTTTATTCAGATCGCTTGAGAAAATTAAGACATAAGCAGTAGGAAAACATGTGCTAATAGGGAAGATCTTAAAATTTGACAATGTATAAGCATCATGTAATGGTTAGGTACTTAGCTAAGTATTGTACATAGGAAAAAATTAATATAATATATATTGTAAAACATGTATAGAGATCACTATTATAACATGATATTGCACAAGACAAGTCCTTCCCCTTGCACTAGAAAGACAAACTATATTGTTACCATTTATTAACATAGCAACTCTTTAATTCACTTAAAAAATGGTTTGTCTTGAGAACACCTTACTGCATTTTCAACTATCATAAAATATATTCCCTCCTCGAAAGCAGTGGCTTATTTTTATATTCTTTTCCTTGACCTAGTTTTCCAATATATAGCTATAGATCTATTTAAGTATTAGTGATACAAATTTAAATTTTTTTTATTCAACCTATGGATTTGTTTACACCATATCTAAAATGACTGTGATTTAAAGGCTAATATACCAAAAAAGTGCAAGCCAAAATAGTTAAGATGCGAGCCGAGACACCAAGGATGTAAGATTGAGTGAATATGGTATAGACCGAGAAGGGCGAGAGTTATCGGCCTAGAATGAGACTTTTTATAGAGCGAAAGCTAAGGAGTGGCTAAGCAACAGTTACTACTACTTAGTACATGGATGAAAGTGTTATCCTGAATATGGTAGTAGTGGAAAAAGAGGTGATTCTCATGCTTTGCGGGCTATGTGTCACAAACCAACAAGTAGTTATACCTATCTTACTACTCAAAATATGAGAGGAACATGATGGTTACATTTATTTTACCAGTTACCACTACCCAGAACATTAGAAGAGTGGTAAAAAGAGCAGTGGAGAAAAGTTAACTACTATGCATGACAATAGTAGCCTACATGGTGCAAACAAGTAAGAACAAGGTTTATTACCACTCTTCATCAGCTAACAAGTTTTCCGGCATGCCCTTCTCTCAATGATTGAAATGAGAAAAGAAAAACTTGGTCACATTAGAAATTAGAATCTTTATAACAATTTTTAACCTAAAAAAATAATTATTATCTTAGAAAGAAAAATAACAATAGTGGGTAAATGTAATTATCATTATATAATTTCACTCTCAATTGATTATAAGATATTCCATGTCTTTCTAACTTAGATTTATGTTGTTGCTCTTATTCTATCAGGAGGCGGGCAAGGGGTAACAAGCATAAGAGCTAATTAAGCAATTGCATGAGTGTACCGTTGGCATTTGGATTAGACGAAAAGAGGATACAAGGAGAATAATGATAGTAGCATGGGTCTATAAGAAATGTATCAAATCAATTTTTTTTAATAAATAGATCCAATCGCAACTTCAAATATGGAATCCAAAGAGATTAAATAGAAAATGATACTCAAAATCATATAACTATAACAAAATATATGATTAACCAACATTTATCCAAGTTGTAAAAGAGTTAGAAGAAATGGCTTGATCCTCTTATTTCTCAAATGGAGAGATCCATGAATTGGGATCCTAATGCATATAGATGCAAATTTTCCAATGGGAGAAAGAATTTTTAGAAACATTTGGGACATTTCATTTCTAAACAGAAAAACTATTTTCAAATAGTATTCAATCGATTACGTATTAATTAATATTCAATTGATTGGTCGGAGGCAATTGACAAATAAGATTTGTCTAAGTCACTTCATTTTTTTTTTATCCAAGTCTCTTGTTGCCCAGAGATGGTCACCCAAGAGGGGGGTGAATTGGGTGTTTTAAAACTTTTTGTCTAATTAAAAATAAAACACACAAATGTATGAACTAGAGTAAAGATAGAGGTATGAGAACAGTCAATCGCAAACACAAGGTTTTATAGTGGTTCGGAGCTTCCACTGCTCCTACATCCACTCCCCAAAGCACCTTTGGGAATTTCCACTATAATCCAAGATTACAGTCTGGTAGTTTTGCGAGTGCACTACCCAACTCGTTGTTTTACTCCGGGCTAACAACGAACCCTACAATCCCCCAATTTCACCTAGGCTTGAGATGCCTTTCCCTTGTTCCAAGTCCCTTGACTGGAACAAGCACAATAATGAAAAGTTTTACAAGGATTTAAAAGCTCTTAATGAAGCGAATATAGAAATGAAAAATATTAAAACCCGGAAGAACCCTTTTGGCCGTTGGAAGCTTGGGGAATGATGGTTCTTCCGATGTGGATCGCGTTGGCTTGAATGTGAGCTTTGAATGCCAAGTGGGAGTGAGTGGTTGAGCACGAAATCAGTTGGGAAAACTTGAATGCACTTGATTTTTCCTCTTGAAAGCTCTAACTCCCTTGAACCTCTTTTTCTTTCTTCTCTCTTGAATGATCTTGTGTTGGGTTGGTGATAGATATAGGAAGGCACTCAAGAGCTCCCTTTTATAGACCAAAAAGCAAATATAGCCGTTAGACACAAAGATATGGAAGTTTGAAATTCAAACAAACTTGAAAAAGTGTGTCAGTCGCGTCCCAGGCGCTCCGGAGACGTCTCCGCTTCAACGCGAGACGTCTCGGCTGTATAAACTTTCTTTTGACGTTGTTTGGGGTCGACTCTGCGCTTTACGGGGACGACTCCGCAGAAGGTCTCTTTGACTTCTTGTTTTTCTGTTTTTCTGAGAGAGTCGGCTCGGCACTTTACGGGGACGTCTCGGGATGTTTACACTTTTTGCATGGGGACGACTCCGCTGCCTCGGGGACGACTCCGCTGTTTTATCTCTGAAAAATATGTCCTCTGGAATTCTCTGAGAGAGTCGACTCCGCTCTTTCAGGGGACGTCTCGGCAGTTCTGTCAACGGAAAACACGCCCTCTGGAATACCCTGAGAGAGTCGACTCCGCACTCTCTGGGGACGACTCGGAAAGTCTGCTTTTTACTTGCGGGGACGACTCCGCTTCCTGTGGAGACGACTCGCGCGCATTCCTTGAAATCGGCCTTTCTGCCGCCTCTGAGAGAGTCGACTCCGCAGTGTCGGGAGTCGACTCCGACCCTGCGAGACGCCTCGCCAGGTGCCGGGGACGTCTCCAGACGTGCCAATTCTTCCTGTTTGTGCCAGAGACGTCTCTGAGACGACCCGGAGACGTCTCGGCTGTCCCTGATCTATTTTCTTCAACTCAAAAATTCTTCAATAAATTCTTGAAAAATATGGGAACTTGCCTAGACATTTCTTAACAATATTCTTAGTTAATCACCTGAAATCCTCAAGTAAATTGTTAAGATAAATGGAATTAAACTCTAGTGTTTTGTATTCATCAAAATCCATTAGGGGGTCAACAATCTCTCCCTTTTTGATGATGACAAAACACTGAGTATATGCAAAATTCGAAATTTAAACATATACACAGTATTTGATCAGATGTACAAGTATTGTGTTTTCAGTTTTTTCAGTTTTTTTTTTCTTATGCATAAGTATTGGTCTTAGTATCTCTTGAGCAATTTTGGTATATCAACTGAATTTGAATCAAGTTAAAATGTAAATTAATGAAGTATTGATGCTAAAGACAATTGAAGGCTAAGTACTTTTTGACTCCCCCTTTCTTTTCCAGAAGGGCAATTATCTTACAGCCAATATTCTTCAATTTTGTCTTTTCTAATTCAACTTTTAAGTATGAGTGTAAATTTTGCATTCCATATTTAGGTTCTACTCCATATACTTCATATACTCCATATATAGGTTCTATATATCTACTCCCCCTTTTTGTCATCAACAATGAAGGGGACAAATTATTCTTAGGTACTTAAAACACAATTTATAGTGGAATTCAGCATGGTACCATGATTCACTTAAGGATATTCAAGTTATGCTCCCGTTGTCCAAGTTAGGTCTATTAATGAATGCAGCATTCATTTCACTCCCCCTTTGTTTTGGAATTCATTTCAGACCTTTTTTTTTGTTTAAAATAGTTATTACAAGATGTGCTCCCCCTGTTTTATATGCATTGATAAGTTGTGTCAAGTTTGAACACTTAAGGTATGTTATGAGATTTTTATGGCACATCACAGAATCACATACACAAAGTTTCAAAGGAATTGTATGACATTCATATATCATTGCAATCATTTGAAGTCATTACAAAGTTAAGAGAGGAAATCATTACAAGTATTGATTCCTAATACAAAAGAAGTTTCAAAATGAGCCTAGGGTTTTACAAAACAGATGAACCCTAGATTTTTTACAAAATGTCCCTCATTGGCGACGTTGTTCAATAGCCCTAGCAGCTGCCTCCATAATTGCATTTATTGAGTCCAGTAGAGTTATGAACTGATCTCCTTGAGATTGATGGAAGGCTGCTACTAGTGCTTCAAACTCGAGACTTGCCCTTTCAATTTTTCCTTTAAGTTGGGCAGCCACGGTGCCCAAATTGCCTCCAGGGCTCGTCAACTCTTGAAGACCATCTGATATGATCTTCAATTTCTCCTGTAGCTCAATTGATCGTATAGTTTGGAGGGTACCCACATGAACCAACTCTGATGCTGTAGCTTCTACCTGAGTTTTGATCTCCTTCAATTCTTGTAGAAGCCCTTCATGTGAGGTACGAAGAGGAGCCAACTCAGCAGTGATCAACGATCTCATCTCCTCTCTCATCTGCTGGCATATCACAGATGCTAGAGTGTGCATCTGTTCATCTGACAGGGAGAAGGATCCACTGACTGGAGGAGGAGGAGGAGGCATGGATGTGGAAGGTCCAGCTGAGCTGGAGGGTACATCAGGAAAGCCCATATGGCTATGTGGAGGAGAGTGGTGGTCTGGCTCCTGATGTGGGATCTCAGGTTCTAGGATTTGAGATTTTCTTTTTGGGACCTTAACCCATGATCCATCTACCTTGTGAAACTCCATTCTATGCATTGTACTTTCATTGCAGTAGTCGGTGTTTCTTAAGGGTTTTGCAGGCTCATTTTCAGGAATGGGAACTTTGAAGTGTTTGAATAGTAAAGTGAAAATCATCTCATATGGTATGCTAAACCTAGAATACCTATGACATATAGAGATGTAGTTTAACATAAGTCTAGGGAGGTTTAGGGGGATCCCTAGTAAGATGTGGTGCATGATAACTAAATCTCGCTCCGAAACGAAATCGAAGCGGCCGGTTTTTGGGAATAGGACCCGGTTAACAATGCTCAAGAGTAATCTCATCTCGGCATTGAGGTCTTGGGAGTTAACCACATCAAGAGGGCCGCAGTCCTCTCGTCCTAAAACTAAGTTTAGGGCAATTTCCCTTTGAGAGTGTGAGGTCGGAGCCTCACCATATTTAGGAATTTGTAATACACTAGATAGAACATCCTCATTAATCTCTATCAATGTCCCTCGGACATATCCAGTGTACCCCGAGTCCCCTAAGGCCATGTTGCTAAACATTTCCCTAACTAGGCCGGGATAGGTTGATGTATTTAGGGTACAAAGGTATTCCCAACCTTGGGCTCGGAGTCTCTCTCCAATAGAGAACCCCTCATTTGCTAGAAACTGAAAGTCGATGTACCTACCAGTGGTTACTGTGCGATTTGCACAGGAAAGGGTCGTGGTTGGCGGAGCAACCGGAGGAGATGGCGCGGAAGGCTCTTCCCTCCGTTCCTCGCCGTCGGTCGCTACCCTAGGATGCCTCCCACCCGTTCTCCTAGCTCTCTTAGGTGCCATGAATCGAAAACCCTAGGGAAATGGGGAGATTTTGGTTCGGTTTGAGGTGGAGAGCAAACGAAGGCTAGGGTTTTTTGTTTTTGTCGGGGACGAAAGAAGATAGCTCGGGTCGGCTCGAGCTGTTTCACCTATTTAAAAATCCTCGTTCGGTCCCCGAGACGTCTCCACGACTAGCGCGAGACGTCTCGCCGGGGGGACGTCTCTGTGATTTGCCAGAGACGTCTCCGGCACTGAAAATTTTCTGAATGATTTCTATTTTTCCCAATTTATTTTATTTAACCACACTAATCAACATGATTTCTTTTAGTGAATATAGAGTGAGTTTGTTTGTGATCCTCCCCTTTAATAATACACCCTATAAAAGTTTGATAATGATTTTTGAATTATTAATATTGAAATAAGGAATATTTGACCAAATTTCGAATACCTATAAAATAGGCTCTGAAAATATCTCCATGAAGAGTCCAAGGGAGGGTAACCATTCTCCAGAAAGTCAAACAATTCGTCATTTAACTTAGATAGATTTATGCTTTCACTTAATAGATGCTAGGTTTGCTATTTCTGACCTTGTGGTGGATTACTAGCTTGAGTAGCAAAGCATTGCATTACAAGTTCAATTTATTTGCTAGGATCAAATAAGCACAAAGCATTCCTTAAGAAGCTGAACCTATCTTTACAAAGGGGCTTTGTAAAGATATCGGCCAATTGATTTTCAGTATATACATACTCAATCATCACATCATTTTTCAGCACATGATCTCTTATAAAGTGATGCCTAATTTCTATGTGTTTTGATTTAGAGTGTTGGACAGGATTCTTTGTTAAATTAATTGCACTTGTATTATCACATCTAACTAGTATGTTGTCCATTTTGATACCGAAGTCTTCGAGTTGTTGCTTAATCCAAAGCACTTGGGCACAACAGCTCCCAGCTGCAATGTATTCAGCCTCAGCTGTGGATAAGGCCACTGAATTCTGTTTCTTGCTAAACCAAGAAACTAAATTAGCACCCAAGAATTGACATGTGCTACTTGTGCTTTTTCTGTCGAGTTTGCACCCGGCAAAGTCAGCATCGGAATAAGCAATTAAATTTATGTCAGATTGCTTAGAATACCATAAGCCTACATTAGATGTCCCTACTAGATATCTAAAAATTCTTTTAACAGCTTGCAAGTGTGATTCCTTAGGACATGCTTGGTATCTAGCACACATGCAAACACTGAATAATATATCTGGCCTACTAGCAGTAAGGTAAAGTAAAGAGCCTATCATACCTCTGTACAATTTGCAGTCTATACTTTTACCTTTTTCATCTTTGTCAAGCTTGCAACTTGAGCCCATGGGTGTGCTGATTTCCTTTGCATCTTTCATCTTGAATTTTTCCAACATTTCCTAGATATATTTGGACTGACTGATGAAGATGCCTTCCTCTGATTGTTTTATTTGTAGCCCAAGAAAGAAGTTGAGCTCACCCATCATGCTCATTTCAAATTCTCCCTGCATAAGCTTGGCAAACTCTTGACAAAGACTATCATTAGTAGCACCAAAAATTATATCATCCACATAAATTTGCACAAGCAATAAGTCATTCCCTTTTCTTTTAATGAAGAGAGTTTTGTCTACATTTCCTCTCTTAAATTTATTTTCAATTAGAAAATTACTTAATCTTTCATACCATGCCCTAGGGGCTTGCTTAAGTCCATACAATGCTTTATGCAATTTATAAACGTAATCTGGATGTAAGTGGTTTTCAAAACCTGGGGGTTGTCCTACATAAACTTCCTCCATTATATAACCATTTAAAAAGGCACTTTTTACATCCATTTGATAGAGTTTAAAATCCATGAAGCATGCATATGCCAAAAGTAGTCTAATAGCTTCTAACCTAGCAACAGGAGCAAAAGTTTCATCAAAATCTATTCCTTCCTCCTGATTATAGCCTTTGGCAACTAGTCTAGTTTTGTTTCTTATAACTATTCCATCTTCATCTAGTTTATTTCTATATACCCACTTGGTGCCTATAATTGAAACATTAGGGGGTCTTTTCATTAGAGTCCAAACTTGATTTCTTTCAAATTGATTTAATTCCTCTTGCATAGCATTTATCCAATTTTCATCCTTGTCGGCTTCCTCTAGTGATTTAGGCTCTATTTGTGAAACGAAAGCAAGATAATTACTAGTATTTCTTAGAGAGGATCTTGTCCTTACCCCTTGTGAAGGATCACCAAGGATTAGATCCCTTGGGTGACCGTGTGCATACCTCCATTGCTTAGGAAGATCTTGATTTCTTGCTTGGGGTTGATCTTCTTCATCTTGCTGAATTGTATCTTCTTTGACTTCATCTTCAAGTTGTTTGTCTTGTATGGAGAACTCCTTCATTCTGTCTTTAAGTATACCTGCATCACTATCTTCTTCTTTTCTAGAAGAATCTCCATTAGCTTCACCAAAAACAACATGAATGGATTCTTCAACAACGAGAGTTCTCTTGTTGAAGACCCTGTATGCTCTACTGGATGAGGAATAACCTAAGAAGATCCCCTCATCTGATCTAGCACTAAATTTACTTAGATTGTCCTTCCCATTGTTTAAAATAAAGCAGCGACAACCGAAAACATGAAAATAGCTTATATTGGGCTTCTTATTTTTCATTAACTCATAAGGCGTTTTCTTTAAGATAGATCTAACTAAAGCACGGTTTAAAATATGACAAGCAGTATTTATTGCTTCAGCCCAAAAGTACTTTGGTAGATCCGATTCGCACAACATGGTACGAGCCATGTCTGCTAGTGTGCGATTCTTCCTTTCTACCACCCCATTTTGTTGGGGTGTCCTAGGTGCCGAGAAATTGTGATTGATACCGTTTTCTTCACAAAACTTTTCAAAATGCTGATTTTCAAACTCGGTACCATGATCACTCCTAATTGCTTTTAGTTTAAGATTGAGTTCATTCGAAACCTTATTATGAAACTTGATGAAAGCGGGAAAGGACTCATCTTTATGTGCAAGAAATAAAACCCATGTAAAACGTGAAAAATCATCAACAATTACAAGACCAAATTTCTTACCCCCTAGACTAGCAGTTCTAGTGGGTCCAAACAAATCCATGTGAATTAGTTCTAGGGGTTTTGATGTTGAGACTATGTTCTTAGACTTGAAAGAACTTCTTGTTTGTTTCCCTAATTGACATGCAGCACAAATTTTGTTCTTTTCAAAGTCTATTTTTGGTAGTCCTTCGACTAGATCTTTTGTAATCAATTTAGAAATTAAATCCATGCTAGCATGCCCTAACCTATGATGCCATAACCAACTAGTCTCATTGACTTTGGGATCCATGGCTACAAGACATTGGCCATCCTTCATGGTGAGATCATCAAGGTCTACCATGTAAACATTTCCATGCCTATGTCCTGTAAGTATGATCTCATTGTCAACTGGACTACTAATTATGCATAGTGAAGATTCAAATGACACTTTAAAGCCCTTGTCACAAAATTGACTTATACTCAATAAATTATGTTTTAGTCCATTAACTAACAATACATTGTCAATAAATGAGGAGGGTGATATGGAGATTTTACCAACACCAATGATTTGACCTTTAGCATTGTCTCCAAATGTGACTACTCCTCCTTCTTTTGATTTCAAGGTGACGAAGAGACTCTTGTCACCGGTCATATGCCTTGAGCAACCACTATCAAGATACCACATTCTCTTTTTATTCCCGGCTGCAAGGCATACATGCGAAATAATCATGTGAAGCTCTTAGGTACCCAAGTTTTCTTGGGTCCTTCTTGGTTAGTGTAGTTTGTTCCCTTGGGCACCCATACTTTAGTTGTGTTTTTACCTTTTACAAATGTACTCTTGTTAGTTTGAATCTTTCTTTGAATACAAGAATAGGCTTTATGTCCACTTTTTCCACAATGAAAGCATGTAGGTTTTTCAGTTTTGACATCTTTTGCTTTCACAAAGAAATTCTTTAGATACTTTTGTTGTTTGCTAGTTTTATATCCTAATCCGGCTTTATTAAAAATAGCTCTTTGATTTGATAGAATAAGATTTAATTTTTCAGAACTTTGTGTAAATTTCTCCACAATTGGTTTGTACTTATGTACCTCATTTTTAAGAACCAAATTTTCTTTAGCCAATTCTTCCTATCATTTTTAAGGGTTTCAACATTTTGTGCAAGTGAGGCATTACAATTGAGAAGGATTTTACTTTTAGATTCAATTTCTTAATTAGTGTTTTTGCCGTTTCATTTTCAATGCTAAGTTTTGAATTTTCATTTTCTAGGTCAATGGTGTTAACATTTTTAACGCTCTCCTTCTCAATCAATAGGTTTTTAATATCATCCTTTAGTCTTTGATTGGAGGCTTTTAATTCTTTATTCTTTGCTCCTAGCATACTACAATCACTCATGAGTTCTTGAAAAGCTTCATATAACTCTTCTAATGTAAAATTTGTAGTTGAGCTTTGACATACCTCATCGTCTTCGAATGCCATGAAGCACAAGTTGGCGGTCTCTTCCTTCTCTTCCTCGGAGGAGGATGTGTCACTATCATCCCACGTTGCTTTCAACGCCTTCTTCTTCTCTTTCCAAAGTGCTTCTTCTGTTGAGGGCATTCGGAACGGATGTGTCCCGGTCTTTTGCAATCATAACATATGATTGGGTATCTTTCCTTTTCTTTTTCCTTTTCCCAATCATTTCTCCCTCCAAACTTCTTTCTTGGGAAGGGTTTCTTTCTTCTCATGAATTTCTTAAACTTCCTTACTATTAAACCCAAATCCTCATCTTCGCTTTCTTCTTCACTCTCACTACTTTCTTCTTCACACACACTCGAAGTAGCCTTGAGTGCGATTGTCTTCTTCTTTGGCAAATCTTCTTCATGTTGCTTCATTGTGAGCTCATGCGTCATCAATGAGCCCAATAGTTGTTCAAGCCCCAGTGTGTTGAGGTCTTTGGCTTCTACGATCGCCGTGACCTTCGCTTTCCATGCTTTTGGCAAAGACCTGAGAATTTTACTCACAAGTTCTGGGTTAGTGTAAGATTTACCTAAATTCTTTAGACCATTTATTATGTCCGTGAAGCGTGTGAACATGCATGAAATGGTTTCATTGGGTTCCATCTTAAATAACTCATATTTGTGAACTAGAATGTTCACTTTAGACTCTTTGACTTGATTTGTACCCTCGTGGGTAACTTCAAGCCTATCCCATATTTCCTTGGCGGAATTACAGGTGGAAACTCTATTGAACTCATTCACATCTAGAGCACAGAATAATGAGTTCATCGCTCTAGCGTTGAGTTGAACCATCCTATTATCATTCTCATCCTAATCCTCCTCAGGTTTGGGAACTTGAATGCCATTAACCATGTGAGATGGTTCGTGTGGTCCCTTGATTATAACCCTCCACAAGGCATAATCTTGTGCTTGAATAAAAACCCTCATTCTAGTCTTCCAATAGGTATAATTTGTCCCATTGAAGAGTGGAGGTCTATTGGTTGCCTGCCCCTCAGCAGGAATATTATTGAAGGGTGTTGCCATCTAGATCTTTGGCTAAGACGGTTAGGTCTTCAAGAAATACACAGAGCACCTGCTCTGATACCACTTGTTGCCCAGAGATGGTCACCCAAGAGGGGGGTGAATTGGGTGTTTTAAAACTTTTTGTCTAATTAAAAATAAAACACACAAATGTATGAACTAGAGTAAAGATAGAGGTATGAGAACAGTCAATCGCAAACACAAGGTTTTATAGTGGTTCGGAGCTTCCACTGCTCCTACATCCACTCCCCAAAGCACCTTTGGAAATTTCCACTATAATCCAAGATTACAGTCCGGTAGTTTTGCGAGTGCACTACCCAACTCGTTGTTTTACTCCGGGCTAACAACGAACCCTACAATCCCCCAATTTCACCTAGGCTTGGGATGCCTTTTCCTTGTTCCAAGTCCCTTGACTGGAACAAGCACAATAATGAAAAGTTTTACAAGGATTTAAAAGCTCTTAATGAAGCGAATATAGAAATGAGAAATATTAAAACCCGGAAGAACCCTTTTGGCCGTTGGAAGCTTGGGGAATGATGGTTCTTCCAATGTGAATCGCGTTGGCTTGAATGTGAGCTTTGAATGCCAAGTGGGAGTGAGTGGTTGAGCACGAAATCAGTTGGGAAAACTTGAATGTACTTGATTTCTCCTCTTGAAAGCTCTAACTCCCTTGAACCTCTTTTTCTTTCTTCTCTCTTGAATGATCTTGTGTTGGGTTGGTGATAGATATAGGAAGGCACTCAAGAGCTCCCTTTTATAGACCAAAAAGCAAATATAGCCGTTAGACACAAAGATATGGAAGTTTGAAATTCAAACAAACCTGAAAAAGTGTGTCAGTCGCATCCCAGGCGCTCCGGAGACGTCTCCGCTTCAACGCGAGACGTCTCGGCTGTATAAACTTTCTTTTGACGTTGTTTGGGGTCGACTCTGCGCTTTACGGGGACGACTCCGCAGAAGGTCTCTTTGACTTCTTGTTTTTCTGTTTTTCTGAGAGAGTCGGCTCGGCACTTTACGGGGACGTCTCGGGATGTTTACGCTTTTTGCATGGGGACGACTCCGCTGCCTCGGGGACGACTCCGCTGTTTTATCTCTGAAAAATATGTCTTCTGGAATTCTCTGAGAGAGTCGACTCCGCTCTTTCAGGGGACATCTCGGCAGTTCTGTCAACGGAAAACACGCCCTCTGGAATACCCTGAGAGAGTCGACTCTGCACTCTCTGGGGACGACTCGGAAAGTCTGCTTTTTACTTGCGGGGACGACTCCGCTTCCTGTGGAGACGACTCGCGCGCATCCCTTGAAATCGGCCTTTCTGCCGCCTCTGAGAGAGTCGACTCCGCAGTGTCGGAAGTCGACTCCGACCCTGCGAGACGCCTCGCCAGGTGCCGGGGACGTCTCCAGACGTGCCAATTCTTCCTGTTTGTGCCAGAGACGTCTCTGAGACGACTCGGAGACATCTCGGCTGTCCCTGATCTGTTTTCTTCAACTCAAAAATTCTTCAATAAATTCTTGAAAAATATGGGAACTTGCCTAGACATTTCTTAACAATATTCTTAGTTAATCACCTGAAATTCTCAAGTAAATTGTTAAGATAAATGGAATTAAACTCTAGTGTTTTGTATTCATCAAAATCCATTAGGGGGTCAACATCTCTTCTCTTTTTGTCCTTTAGCATGGGCTCATGAACACACACCTTTGGCTGATTTAATTTGATGGAGAGAGAAACTAATGGCTCTTTGCATTGTGCAAGCAGCATTGGTTGGATTAGCCCACTTTTTCATAGATTATATATTCACTAATGTGGAAAAAAATGGTTAATTTATTTTTTTTCATGTACTGTATCAGCAACAATCTTATTTATTTCAATAGAGAGGGAGAATTTGCCTTCTTGTATTTTTACATCTTGGATCCAAACTATATTATTTATAATAATTGGTGATAATAGGAACCAAACATTATGGCAAGAAAAAGCATGATTCATAGGGAGAAGAAGCAACAAAAAATGGAACAGAAATATCATTTGATTTATGGATCTTCAAAAAAAGAAGAAACAAAGTTCCATCGTTGAGTGAAAAATGAGAAAATCATGGAAAATTGCAATCCCCACCACGTAATAGTGCACCTATACGTCTTCATCGACGTTGTTTTTTAATGGAAGACTTTAATTAAATTAGCCAATAGTGAGAAAGGTTCATATTTATAGAATTATTCTATTTTTATGTTAATTTGTGCAGTACAAATCCTTGGTTTGTAGGATCATTTTTCTTGAAGGGTAATGAAAATAATTCTAATTATAGATTATAGAAATTATTGCAAATTATGCCTAGATCTCAGATAAAAATAAATTTTATCGATAAGACCTCTTCAATTGTAGCCAATATTCTATTATGAATAATTTCTACAACTTCAGGAGAAAAAAAGGCATTTACCTATTATAGAGATCGTACTATTTGATTTTTTTTTCTTTTTTAGACTTCAGCATTATGAGAAAGAATAATTATTGAAATAAAGCTACGGTGGTGAAGGTGAGTTTGAAGATTAAATAACTCTTTCTATCATGTATCCTTGACTGATGTAGCCTCAGATGCTTCAATTGTTAATTTGAGTATTGAGCAAAAGGTTACACCTATTGGTTCTATATTGTAGATCAATCCTATTCTACTAATATTAATAGAAAGCGTAAAGAAAAAAGTACTACACCAAAGAATCAATAATATGAAAACTTTGTTATAAATTTTTCTTTTCCTTATTGCCATCGGGTCTAACAGGAGTGTTGGATACTCGTATAACCATCAAAGATTGTTGAAGTAACTAATTCCTGAAAATAGGAGGTCTTGAGGACAAAGAAATTATTGGAATTGCCATTTCTATCTAGCACTATATGATTGGTGTAAAAAAAAACAATCTTGCAGGAAGGTTAATATGGTGATATCTATGAGCAGCCATGGGATCCAATACAAGTTGATCGATTAATATGGTGACATCTGGTTAAAAGTAGACTAATTGAATTACCAAAAGGTGCCATAAAGATTTAGCAGAGTGGCAACTAAATAAATTAGGTCAAGTCGCCATTTAAGGCCTAGGTTGAGCAGTAACTAAATTAGCTAGACGACTGTCTATTTAAGATATAGGCTGAGTGATAGAGGTTGCAAGTGTAGGCCTAGTGTGAAAGGGTCCTATTTGGAGAATAGAGGCTGATCAAGTTTGACAACCTTAGATATCGGCCATGTATGAGGCAAAGATGTGCATGCCAAACATGGACCAAGAACTAACATGATTGATCATGGAAAGTGGAGTGAATAGGCGTAACCAACTGTCAAAAGAAGGTGGATAGGATAGCAGTTGTTAACTAAGAAACAAATGTCAGTATTGGAAGAAAATAGCTGCCCAATGGTTATAGAGGGAATGTATAGTAATGAAAATATAATTCTAAAAGGAAGTTCTTCACCTATCAAAGAATTATCTACTTTATTTTATCTTATATTTAGTTGCTTTCATTTATCTTAGTTTTACCCTTAGTCTGTCGTTTCTAGAGTAGCTCCATAGTCCTTGCTCCTCCTCTTCGAAAGGCAGCATATTAGTAGCAAAAGTCCTTGAAGTTTAAGGTGGTAGGGCCTACGATTACTCGTACCTCTTTTCAGTTCAGATATCAGTGGCACAACCACACACAATTAATCAACTTGGCTATAGATTTATTATGTTCTTTCATCCCATTTCAATAAGAAAGGGGAAGATAAAGTTTATTAAAATTACTTGTGAAATCCTAATTCACAACATGGTTCATTGTTCATTAGAAATATTTACAGAAGTATTATGTTGATTTTGGAAAGTAATTTATAAATTCCCCTTGGAATTGTATGTGGAGTAGTGATTTTAGAAAATAATTTGTATATCATTATTTAGAAATAATTATATATGAGTTGCTGATAAGCCTTTTTTCTATTGCACTTGCTCAATTCCTCTTGCTCGGGTTTTTGGTTGCTTGCTGGATTTTTAGCTTACTCTTATTATTATTATTATTATTATTATTATTATTATTACTATTAGAGCTTGAGATGTAAGAGGGGATGGGTAGAGGTTGGACATACTGTAAGCTTAGAGTGAGGTCATAGTCTTAGTTGGGCCGATCTGGCCTTTACAATCTTGTTTAGAACTCTTTTCGATACTATGGTTTTGTAGAACTATTTGGATTTAACAAATTTTGTGAAGTGGTTATGTTAACTAAGTTGTTATTTTATTTGAATGTTTAACTTGTGGTTGTTTTGGAAATTGGTGTATGGTTAACTCAAGTCATGGAAAAATTTAATTAAGTTTTAGAAACTGATATCGTGCCTATGTTATTGGATTATTGTTAATTTAGTTATATTTATTTTGTTTGACAAACGGTCGCCTTGCATGCTTATGGGATCCAACCGCTGCAATTGGTGGCCACAAGCCTCTATACATGCTTTTAGATGGTGGGCATGACACAAGTCACACAATAACTAGCTTGGTTAATAAAGATCTCACTAATGATTAGCTCAATAATATTCTAATAACCTCTTCAATTATCTTAGACTAAAATTTGAATTTAATAACATAAATTTGATAAAAAGTAAATGGTTCAAAAGAGAGCAAGCTTTGTTTGCATCACATAGTCTTACCAATTTCATTGATGATAAGATGGGCCAAGGCTAGTCCATTAGTTGGAAAGTAATGAATGCAGCCTTACTTGCTTTTATTCTTCCAATACATGATTAAAAATAAAAAAATTAAGTCATAATAAATTTAATAATTAATTTTTTATGAAAATAAAAGATAGCTTAATTATTGAAAAATTCTTATACTTATGCACTTTCCCAAATTTAGCATGTCATTCCAATTTTTGCAATTGGACATGGGTACTTATAAAGTATTGCAATGCTGGCCTACTGTCAACTGATGCCCAATTTTGCTGTTGATGCGCTCCTATGAAAATGATGTAGAAATTAGTTGGAAAAGACATGGAAAATAAAAGCTTCTGTACATAATCAAAGAGAGAGAAATTAAAGGGAGAGCCAGGATGACTATGAGGCCCTCACCAGCAGGAGCTCGGGGTAAAGCAAGAGCCCAGGGCAGAGCGAGTGGCCAGAGTTGAATGGAATTAGTAGCCAGGTTCGGAGCTCTATGAGTTGTTCGGGAGCAGGGGAAGTGGAGAACGCTCATTCTAGTTTAGGTGCAAGTCCTCAGCCAGGCCTCCACTGGCAGTTCTCCAATGCATTGAGGGTGGAACTTGATGCTCGAGGGCACTGTGAAAGTAGTATCATCATTGATTGCAGGTGAAACTCCCTAGGGCTGCAACGCATTCTGGTGAAAGACCGAGCATACTCCAACCATTCCCTGATTTCATACTATCCCCCATCTAATAGAGTCTTGGAGAAGGGATTTTTTTTTTTTTTTGAAACGAGTATTTTATACGTTATGAGTACGGATACACTCAATAAAATCAAAAATAATAGATCACGAAGTGCCCCAGTCAACTCTCTTTTCTTGACCCACAGGGTGCCTCCGGAGTGGCAGACCACATAAGCAGCCATCCAGTCCGCGGTCTCGTTGGCCTCTCTGAATACATGCTTAGTTTGAAAAGCCACTCCATCCTTTAACATCGCCTAAATATCCCAAGCAGAGGATGACCCTCCCTCCATTGCTCGGACTCCTTTGGATTTAGTTGATCACAGTGGCCGGATCTATCTTTCAATATAATCAAGCTAGCTTGAAGCACTCGCTCCTTCTCTGACACTTTGAAGAGAATTATTCAAGCCCCCACCTTTTTCCAAACGACAGCCAGAGAGCAATAAAAATTGCAGGCCCTCCTTCCTCCAGCAATCAATAATACAGCATTTAACTCTGCTATTAACTCTTCCCACCATTCATCTCTTTCTAAACCCTCTCGGTCCTGCTTCTTTTGTAAGGGCGAGGGGCACTTTCAGACACTATCGAGTGGGGCAAAAGAAAAGAGAATGTGGAAAAGCTCTTTATAGAAGCAAGGATAGAAAACTCGGAGGTTTTCCTACCAACTAAAGATACACATTTGCAGTGCTATTGGGAGCTCTCTAGTGTTGGGGTGGTCCACGTCTGTCCTGTGAGATAGGGGGTTCACCCTCCGAATGCACTGCAGGTAGCCCAAGCTCTCATGCCTCTTCATCCGAGGTTTGACTGAAATCCGATTAAGCTAGGTTATAGTACCTACTTAGTCACCTTGCTCTCCCAAATCTCTCTAATGCAGGCTCGTTGGCATGACACACTGTGTCACAACTTTTTTTACTTTCTCTGTTTGTGCTTGATCCTATGGAGATGGGACCGCTCCTCATCGTCTATAACTTTGTTTGCTTGGAACAGTAAAATTGTCAGAAAGATTGTTTCTAGCTTCACCACCTTAATCGAGTCAACCTTAGAATGTTGATTGCTAGAGATCTATTTGTCTTCCAAGTTACAGTCTTTTGTGAAAACCTGAATGAGATCCATTAGTACGACCCTCAGAGATGCCACCTACATAATTCTAATGGTCATCTCACCCATTTTGATATCTACCCAAGGTCAAATTTTGAGGCGAATTGGACTCTTCATGGCCCTCTATTTCAACAGGGCAATGCTATGTGGGGCTCAAGATAACAAGGATATTTCCCCTCAAACTCTTCTTCATCAGATGATACCATTGATGGAGGCTAGGCGGACATGCACTAAGATCTAGAAGTAACAGTAAATGAGCTCTATAAAAATGGGAAAGTTGAAGACCAGAGGGGCATGCCATTCCCTCCTTGTATTCTTGTCGACTCTCCCGTAGTAAACTATTTTTGTATCTCAATTTGATGTTTTATGGTCTCTTACTTATGAAAAGGCATCTGTAGATGCGTTTTTAGGAATTTTTTTTTAATGAAGTTATTTACAAAAGCTTATGGTCACAATTTGACGAGGGTCTCTGATTATTTACAAAAGCTTTTATTTTTCATGTCTCTTCCAAAACATTTCAATGTCATTTCTACGAGAGCACATTAATAGAAAAATTGGATGCACATCAGAGCAACATTGCAACACTTTATAAAGTATCTCTATCCACTTGCAAAAATTATAATGATATGCTAAAATTTAAAAAAAACAACAACATAATTACTGGATTTTTTTCAGCATTTGAGATAATAAAAAATATAAAAAGTTCAAAAGTTAGATATTTTTTAAGGCAAGCTTTTCTAATGCGGTCATACATGGGATTTGACCAAAGATGTAGTTTGACTCTTCGGACTGTATCCTTCTCGAGGGTGACTCGGCCATAGTAGTGGAGTGAATCCGGGGCCGAAAACGTGATGCCAGCTTCAGACTGCTGCTACGCGACATCTGCAGGTTCCTAACTGAGTGTGGTCTCTATAGAGTCATACACGTTTACAAAAAGGCGAAATAGAGAGGCTGACCGGGTGGCTTTATTTGCAGCTCACCATGCTGATGGCTTCATTTGAGCTGATCAACTGGCTTCTTTCATGCCTGAATTGTCGTTATACCAAATTATATATATATATATATATATATATATATATAGTTTGGCCCTTCGGCCAGCCCATTGCCGTCTGATTTTTCTGAAAACACATCTTCTCAGTTCACCCCACCAAATACCTGATTAGCCTTTTCTTTTCGTTTTCCCCCTTCCTCTCTTCGACTGCAGCGTAGGAGAAGAAAGAGAGAGAGAGAGGTGGTCTTCTCCGATTTGGGACGCCAAATATGTCTCCCCCTTCCGTCTGATCTCCATCTCAATTCCCTCCCAAAACCACCGATCGGACGGCCGGCGATGGAGGGCAGCATCATGGACTCGCTGGGCGTGGAGATCATCGGCGTGATGTCCCCCGTCTCCATCTGCATGCTCCTCGTTGTCTTCATCGTCTCCTTCCTCTCTCCCCCGCCATCTGCCTCCGTTCCACCGCCCGTCACCGCCGCCACCCTCGTCTACCTCGAGTCCCCCTCCGACTCCCCCGGCCAGAAGCTCGAGGGCGCCCTCCTCAACGCCGCCGTCTTCGTCGCCCTCGTCGCTGCCGTCACCTTCCTCCTCGTCGTCCTCTACTACTACAACTTCACCGGCTTCCTCAAGAACTACATGCGCTTCTCCGCCTTCTTCGTCCTCGCCTCCATGGGCGGCCCTATCCTCCTCTCCCTCCTCCGCCGCTTCGCCCTCCCTCTCGACGCCCCCACCTGCCTCCTCCTCCTCTTCAACCTCGCCGCCGTCGGCGTCCTCTCCGTCTTCTCCCCCGCCGTCCCCATCCTCCTCCGCCAGGCCTACACCGTCTCCCTCGGCGTCATCGTCGCCGCCTGGCTCACCAAGCTCCCCGAGTGGACCACCTGGTCCCTCCTCATCGCTCTCGCCCTCTACGACGCCGTCGCCGTTCTCTCCCCTCGCGGCCCCCTCCGCATCCTCGTCGACCTTGCCTCCTCCCGCGACGACGACCTCCCCGCCCTCGTTTACGAGGCCCGCCCTGCCGTCGCCCCCTCCTCCTCCTCCTCCTCTCACCCTGCCGCCGCCACCGCCGCCGCTGCCTCCTTCGGCTCTGTGGAGCTCCAGCCCGTCGATCCCCCTCCTGCAGATCACCGCCCGGTTCTCAGCGCCCGGGAGTCCAATTCAGATCATGCCGTCATTGAAATTGAGAATCTTGATGAGGAGAGGTCCCCTTTGGTGCCATCCACCGGATCATCTACAGGTGGCGATGAGCCGCAGCAGCGGCCGGCGAGTGCTGCCAGGACTGGGAGGAGGACTCGTTCTTCTTCCCCTTCATCTCCGTCTTCTTCTTCCTCGGGTATTGAGATGTTTGAGACGACGCGGGGCATCAGGCTCGGCCTCGGGGACTTTGTCTTCTACAGTGTTCTTGTGGGCAGGGCGGCGATGTATGATCTGATGACTGTGTATGCTTGCTATCTGGCGATCATTTCGGGGCTTGGATGCACCCTCATCTTGCTGTCGGTTTGCCGGCACGCTCTGCCGGCGCTGCCGATCTCGATCATGCTTGGTGTGGGATTCTATTTCTTGACTCGGCTGCTGATGGAGCCGTTTGTGGTCGGGTCGTCGACTAGCTTGGTGATGTTCTGACCGACTTTCTTTTAACTGTTGTTTTTCTTCTGATGGTATACAAAAAGTGAAAGATGAATGCCATCGTTTTGTGCAACTGATGTTTCATATAATCACAGCTTCTTCTTTTCTCATGCTCTGTAGCTGCTAATTTCTTTTGTGTGATACCATTTATATATCATAAATGAGCTGCATATGTGCCAAAATTTTCTTCACAGCAGAGAAGTTTGGATGACAAAAGACTATGGTAGTGCCGGGGCTTGTATTGCTCAAGAAGAAGGGATTTTATGGTGCCTGGTTTTCTAAAACAACATTCTTTATATATTGCTCTGGCTTATGAGGGTATTGGTTGGTCCCAAAGCTTGAATTGCTATACCTTCAACTTATTAACCAGAATATGACTAGCTTGCTATCCTTGTAGCAGGGATTCTCTGAAATAAAACATGACATGATGATCAAAACAATAAATTGGTGACATGTAAGCAAATACCAAATGAAATTACATATAAACTGTACAAATAGCCTGATTATGCATGTTGCATGACATCACTTCTTAGGATATAAGTTTGTCATATGGGGTTAACGCATTTCCTCATATGGTGATTATAACATTGTTGGTGAGTCATGCCCTTCTTGGCCGCATGGGGGTTCCTTTGATTTGACATTGTGGTGATTTGCAATACTCACAAGCTGAAGAAAAGTGTTATCAAGAATCCACTTTTCACCAAAGAAAGTCACTTTGCTAAAGTTTGTCCTTTGTTGTCTAATATTACCATTATCTGTCTCTTTTATTGTTCTAAAAGAGTGCAAGTGTGTTCAAGGTATGGTTTGCAGAAACCTCGTCTGGATATCTCGCTTTGAAGCTGGCAGTTCAGTCATAACTTCAGCATGACTTGAATTACATAAAACATGATATCAAATAATAGGTTCCACACTTTGTTGTTGCATCAAATTACCTTATAGCATTAACATGACGAGACATAATACAAAAGGCACGTAAATCTGGTTTTAGAACTTGTTTTGGCTTTCTAATGCTATTTTCACAATTGTATTGTTGTCCAAAAAATCTTGATGATTGTTTACGTCTTTTGGGGTCATACATCTTGGCTTTTTGTGTGCTGCTGCCCGTGCTCCTTATCTTGATAATATTGTGTATAGGGTTCTATATATCTTGGCTCATTTGCTGATAAAGCATTGACCAACTTGGTGATGACCTGAATTTTTTACTGTTGTGAATATGTGATGGTATGGAAGTGAAAGGTAAATGCAGTTGCAGTTGTTTTGTGATACTGTTATTGCATAGCATGACATGGTTCTCTTCTCTCATGCTTTTGTTTTTTGATTCGTTTTCTTTTTGTTGGTTATATGTATCCTTATTTAATAAGAGGTGCTAAAAAAACTCTAAATGAGAATAGTCCAATATATAATAAACCAGTAAGGCTAGCTTATCATTGATTGCGGAGAAGGTAATGAGTGGTGTTTTATTTTATTTTTATTTTTATTATTTTTATTTCCATACACATTAGTTTCAGATTTGGTTAACTGCTTTGTCTTGTGATGGCATTTTTTAGGTGTCAAGAGTTCAATTAGTAGGCCTTTTAACTTTTAAAACAATATACAACTAAATCAATATTTTTATAGTAGGAAATTTCTGAATTAATCACATGCTAGAGGAACTAATGCACAGGAAGTCCATGGCATTTGAAGTCTAGCACTTGCCTGAAGGTTTTTAGCATTCAAAACACATGAACATCAAGATTATAAACAGTAAACTGACCCCACTAATGTGGAATGGAGGTAACCATATAATTAATTCTAGGTTCTGGAAGTTGCAATTTCACGAGGAATTATGTTTTATGTGCATCACTTTTTCTTTTCTGATGTCTTTGGATGTGCGATATATGCATTTAATTGGTAATGATATTCTCATGCTTAAGAGGTAACATTTTTGGGAAGCAATGCATTCAGAGAAAATACAATATTATTTGATCATAATCATGACTGTGCATGCCAAGGAAGATCTGTTCTCGTTTATGCGTATACAGAACAAAAATATAATGTTTGAAGAACAAACTTTCATAATTTTCCTTTATGTCACATGTATTAATGAAGACAAAATAGCTGTGTTGAAAATCTGGAGAGAAGGTCCATAACAGCATGTTTACATCCAACTAAGATGGGAGAAGGTCCTGTATTGGAGAGTGGCTCAGTTTTGTGTGGAAAAAGTGTGCAAACACCAATAATTCTTTGTCATGCTTATTCCATTCTTTGAGTTCTGTCATAGTATACCTTTTGCTTT
This sequence comes from Phoenix dactylifera, assembly GCF_009389715.1. Taxonomy (NCBI): domain Eukaryota; kingdom Viridiplantae; phylum Streptophyta; class Magnoliopsida; order Arecales; family Arecaceae; genus Phoenix; species Phoenix dactylifera. The sequence goes on from NC_052404.1 coordinate 342,315, forward strand.
TAATCTGAAAACAACAAAATATATGAACATATTAGACTGTTCCCCTTTTTAGGAGATTGGTGCAGTTTATATGTCCATTGGTGCCCATCACTGTTAACATGAAGCTGGAACGAATGTTTGCTAAGTCTTGGTGCATGCATATCCTATCGCCCATCTTTGAACTTCAGTTCTGAAGTGTTCTAAAGTTTGTTTATTTCTGCACTTCATTGCTAGAAAATCATCAGAACTTAGTGACCCAAGATGACCTGAGACCAGTAAACATGTGGAGGTTCACCAGATTCCGGCGAAACTTTGGGATTAGAGTTGTGGAATCAGGATGATTGTAAGAGTTTGTTGGATCTTCTTAATAGCCCATAGAAAGTAATATGCTCATTGGCTTCATCCATGATAGGGACCAAATTTCAATTTCTGGGCAACTACATCTTCACCAACAGACCTCATCATAGGGTAAATCTAACTTGCTTTGGTTCTCTCCCCACACCCTCCCATAAAGCCCTTTGCCTTATGACTTTGAATTGATCAAGAGCTTAGCCTTCTTCTAGATGTAATTTGTAGTTGCAATGTTCTTTGCTCTGTCCTGCCATAATTGTCAGATTTGGGATTTGCCCCTTAGTTTGTGTTTTAAATTTCAGAAAAATCGCTTTTGTTTTTGTTTGCATTCTGTTAATCATATATTTTGTTACAGTTTCTCATCATCTTCTTGCTCTGGAGCAGTTAGTGCTTTGTGCTATGTGCTTAAATGGCTTGAGCTTGAGCCAGCTCCAATTGTTTTGGCCTTGTCACATTGCCTGCACTATCTTTTTCGGTACCATATGCTTTTCTTTTCCTTTCTCTCTTTCATTCAACCTTAGGTGTCTCTGGGTTGGGGGGGGGGGGGGTTATTTTGAATTGAAATATATAAATAATTTCTAAGAACTTTTCTAACATAATTTTCACTACTTGCTCAGTTTTAAATGCTTTCCTCCACTATTCATCATATGATACTGTTTTAAACCATCTTTTTTATGAGAGTCTACAGGATTTGTTCTGTTGTGTGCTGAAGAGCAGACGAGATGGTTAATGATTTTAGCTACGAGCATAATAGGATCATGAGATCTTGGCTTTGGTCCCAATGATGATTTTGTTCATAGAGATCTTGTTGGCCAAGGTGACTGCTCGTCCCATGATTAACTTTGTATGGTGATTGTCTTCTACCAAACATTCAATATATGAGGATATTGATGGTTGGCTGGTACGGTATGTAGCCTGTACTGTTGGGTACAATGGGATTTTGGGCTGATATGCTCGAGTCTTGCATCCTTGTCTTCTATAGATTTTTCTAATATGTCTAAATACAACATCCTTGGCGCCTTAAGAAAAGTTTTAAATCCTGTGGGATAGGGATGTCTCGGTTTTCCCACCGAATGGGATGCCCTATGTCTCACCCCGTCCCTATGGCTATCTTGATTGAGCATCCCACTATTTGCTTGGGATGCCCTTTTTTATATATATATATATTTATCTTTTAAAATTTATCTTGAACTTTTACTGTTCTATTTATTTTTTAAACATATTTGAACTTCAAAGGTAATGCATCTATGATAAACTAGCTCTATGTAAAACTAACACTACAATATATTATAGCCTTCCAAGTTATTGAGATCCTTCCTTGATTGCCAAGCAACAATATCTTATAATTGATATTGCACTAGTCCTTAGTAAAGCAAAAATGATGTAATTTGATAAAAAAAGTTACAATGTTTATTACATTAATCTTGGTCACCTGTAAATGAATATTACACAAAATGGATTCATCGGTTTAAGATAAACATATCAAACTTACTACTATTCCCATGTGAAATGTCTATGGCATTTGTAAACAAGGTCCGCCGTACCGATACCGGTCGGCGTACTGGTGGCGGCCCATACCGGCCCCGTACCGGCCCTGTACCGGTTCCGTACCGGCTCGGTACCGGTCCGAACCAGCACCGTACCGGCTCCATACCGGTCCGAACCGGCCCCGTACCACTATTAGGACTCTATCTCTTAGTCATCATTTATTAGGATAGGACGAATCCACTATTGGACCATCAACTGATCACATTGAGATTTGTGCCAACGGATGAATGATGAAGTTTGAGGTTTTTGAGATTTGTGCGGTTGGTGATCTAACGGCGGCGCTTTCATGCAAAGAAACTCGGCTCCACATCTACTCCTTATTGACCACATGCGTACTCATCAGGAAGGGAAAAAAGGGGCACGTGACCACTGAACCCTATGACACATGCTCATCAGGGAAAAATGAAAAAAGAAGAAGAAGAAAAGCAGGAGCCTCATGAACGGAGTTGTTCTTCCTCCCTTCTGGCGACGACAGGTAGTGAAGTCGACGCATCATCAAGAAAAAAGGAAATAGAGGTGAGGCTGAATCGAGCTTTTCTCCCTCCTCTTTCTTGGTGACAAACCGAAGTATCATCGAGAAAAAAGGTGGGGTTGAGGGTTGAACGGACCAAGACAACCGTATTGGTGTGTGACCCAGCTGGGATGAAGGCGGGACGGCCGGGATGAGGGTTAGATTGATTTCAGGGTCTCACACTTGTCCTACATGCTATAATCTCACAGGAACAGAATAGGACGGCTGGGATGGCCCCTGCCCTGCTGGGACTTGAATCCTTGGCCTTACGACTTTTTGTATCATTGTTATTTGGTCATATGTGGTCTCAAGCATGTCTCTTGTGCATGCCAATAAGTTTATTTGGCTAGTACAGGTTGTTGGCTATGCTTGGTGTATATACATGGAACCTGCATGTATGTTCGTGGTTTGTATTCTTGTTATCAAGAAATGGTGTCTTGCGACATTTTGACCCAATCCAGGTTCTCTTAATGATAATTTGACCTAAAGGCATATAAATTTTCAGTGCACCGATAATGTAAAACTTTGGTCGATAGGGGAAGCTTCTTCTTACATTTACCCATTAGCATATATATAGAAATTTTCATCGTTCTTTTGTTGTGCATATGTCTAGTTTGTTTATTATCACCTCATCCACAGCTTTTCCTTGTGCGTATGGTACCATGATGCTACCATCTTTGTGCCCACCTTGCTACTAATTTAATATGATATTGATTGGGAGGGTGATTTGACCGATCATTGCTCCTGAATTACTTGCATCCCTCTTACATGAAGGCCAAGGAGCAAGAAAGTCATCTCATGCTGAATTGATGAAACAAAGTACATGCCATGAACTAGGCATCTTTTGAGAATTTTGGTTTCATTGCCTGTTTTTACTGACATGACATAAACTATTGCTGCACCTGCCCCTTGCATTATAGTAACCAACTTGTTATTCAAACCACAAGCAATATGTTTTTCCATGAGCAGGCAATGCACATCAAGATTGAATACCACTTGATTGTCATTGTCTCATAAATCTCTACTTATATTGTACTCTTTGGCTTGCTAGTTTTTTCATAAAGCCTTATAGTATCTAGTACTTTTCTGTCTTGTCCGACTGTTTCTGTGATCTATTATGTTGTGTTTTATACAGGCAATTATTTGCATTCCAGTGTTGCGGTAACTTTACTACTGCTATGTTTTGCAACTCTGTCATCTCATGCAAATACATTGAGTGTGGATTGATGTACTGCATATTTCTTCTCCAACTCTATTCACAAAGTAACAAATGATAAGATTGAAGACCTCAGAAAATTTTGAGCATCTAGCTGTTAATGTGAACAGAAAAAGAAGAGTTCATTAATGTGACCCAACATCTATGATATGGTTATCTAGTTATGGCCATCATGAAGGGTAAATTGAAGCTCCCCAAACCAAGTTCTTTTTACAGGTCACTAGATTCTATTTACTTGACTAACTGCATAAGGGGGTGAGTCTTATTGGATCAAAAGACTCTTGTTGTTTGCTTGATGATGAGTTCCCAGCATGCACTCGCATGTGTTGGACTTTTTCTTCATCCCACACCCTTGAACCTTCTTTGTAAAACAATTATGAAGTCTGGCTTCAAGTGTGTTTATGGGCATATAATTGATGGTGTTTACCTCAATTACATGGTCATAGTTTCATAACAGTTATCAGCAACCATTAATTGTGTCAAGATACCAACGATCAGTGGAAAAATGTAACAATTTGGGCATCTTGAGAAGTAATAATGAGCAATCAGCAATGTGACTGCCATGCAACTTCTAGTACCAATATATGTGGCAGCATGACTGGTTGATGAATCTGCATAAGATGCAAGATTCTATGAAGGGAGACAAGTCTGTTTAATTAATCTATTTATCAAACATCTTTTGTTTTTATAAAAGGCAGGAAATAAAGGAAGAGATAGTTCGTTGTGCGCTCTCCTTTTTCTTAGTTTCCTGGTAGAAAAGCTCTCTTATTTCAGACGGTTTGGACAAAGAGGGACAGGAGGGGTTGTGTAGATCAAGAATGATCAAGAATTTTAAGTTTTGTTGCTTTTATATAATTTCATATTGCTCTGTGCTAGAGGGACATCTTGCAATTTTTCACCTTTTTATCTTTTCCATCCATGTCTGTATAAATTGCTTTGAGTTTCAGATATCACAAGTGCCTCTGAACAGAATAACATTCTCAAGCATGAAACTCATTGTTAAGCAGCAGTTTCCTTCCTCTTACCATCTAATCAAGAGCCACATGCCAGGAGGCTCATGGAGCTTTGGGGCTTGGGTGTGGTATGTAGGGATGTCCATGACCCTGTGCCCAGGTTAGGTCAGCTTGCCTTTGTATTCCACCTTCAAAGCTTAATTATCAATAAAAAAATTAAGGCTACAAATATCCAACGGCATTTTGTATGGAATTACAAATTCCTTCTTGCATGTCGAATTATTGTAATGTCAACCTTGCTTTTTTTTAGATTGTTGCAATATGATTCGCCCTTCCAATTTGGATCAAGGCTTGCCAGAGGCACCTTCATGGCAGCTAGTGTGGAGTTTTTTTTAAGGAAAAAAGAATCCAATGTGGAGTCTGGCAAAAAAAAATAAAAAAAATGTTAGGCTCACTGGTCGAGGTGGGTGCTGTGGGCGATGTGGAGCTGACAGCTGCTAACGACATGAGCTGAGCTCACTTGAGGGAATGTTAAACAAAAAATTTTTGATTTCAGTTGATGCTGCAAATTATGAAAAGAACTGACCTAGCTGCCAGATCCCTACAAAGGAAAAAATAGTTGCCTCGAAAACACTTGGATTGTTAGTTGTGGGCCCTTTTGGTATTTCTTTGGTTGTCTATTTTTGTTTTCAAATCCATAAAACAACATCAATCTCATACAGATGTTATCTTCAACATTGATCTCTATATGGTATTTTACTACTTTGTGAAGAAACAAAAACATAAAAACAACAACAATACCAAATAGGCAGTAAAAAAATCAAATCCATTGCAAAAGGATAAGAGTTTGGATAGAATATGTTGCTGAAATCAATTAAACTGTCATAAATTGTATATAACTGGCTTGACAAGAATTCTTAACAAATGTTGTACGAAATGGAAGAAAAAATGAATTGATATTCTTAGTTGAGATCAGGCATGCTTCACAAACTTTTTGGCCCCTTATGCAATCCATCCACACAAATGAGGGACCTCAGATGGCTAGATCACTCACTTCCAAGTCATCTTCATCACCGAAGGAGAAGACAGAAGCACCAGCAGCAATTGCCTCGATTACACTTGCACTAGTTGAATCCAAACTGTGGGCTTCCAACATCGAGCAACTCTTACTACTGTTTTCATCATTTGTCACTCTAGCATCAGGGCTTTGAGTAACCCCTTCATTTTTCAATGAAACTTGTTCGATGCCCTGTGCTATTTCTGTTGTTTCTTTAAGTGAAGCCTTGCTTTCAGATCCTCCAAAAATAGAAGGTCCTCTGCCATTACTGACTGCTTGGGCATACCTGCTGGATGAAGACCCAGTGTCTTCTGCATCACTGTCTGAGAAGATACCATCCTTGTCATGACTCCCCAAGTCCTTATTTGCTTCAGGAGATGGTTTGCTGCTTTCACTTGTGGCACTCTCAGTTACCGAGCTCCCACCAGCCCTACTGACGTCCGTGCTCCCAGGCTTTTGAAGTGGAGAACCATCATAATCTACCATCACAATATCGACTTGGAATCCTGGTGAAGGTAGGTTCCTCTGGAAGGTAAATTTGATTTTATATAATTATTACAGGAAGAAATGTAAAAGCTGAAAAGGAAGAGTTTGAAATGCCAATGATATATGGAAAATAATTAGAAGCTTTAGATGTAACTTGATTGATGGACACATATTAGAAGCTTCAGTCGGGTAGGGATGCCTGAAGACTGGAAGGCCACTTTCGTCACGCTGATACCGAAGCATCAGGATGCGGCGGAGCCGAGCCATTTTAGGCCCATTAGCTTGTGTACAACAACTTTATATAAAGTTGTGGCAAAAGTACTGGTGGGGCGGATGAAGCTCTTGCTTTTCGGTATTATCTGCCAGGAGCTAGGAGCCTTTGTGGGCGGTAGGAGTATCTCCGACAATGTCATGTTGGCTCAAGAAATGATGTCGGCTCTTCAGCGGGCACTGAAGTGGCGAAATCTGATAACTATTAAGCTGGATATGGAACGAGTTTATGATAGAATCAGGTAGAGCTTTCCTAGGCGAGCCTTGGAGAGTTTTGGTTTTTACCAGATTTGGATTGATTGGGTATTGGGGTGTGTTTGGGGACCGAGCTTTTCTATTCTGGTCAATGGCACACTATCTCCCTTTTTGAAGTCCACCATGGGGCTTCGATAGGGATGTCCTTTATCTCTGTATTTGTTTATCATTTGCTCTGACGTCTTGTCTCGGGCACTACGGGCTGCGTGCGCGGACCAGGAGCTGGAGGCTTACATCCCAGCTCCAGGGGCCAGCCGATATCTCACTACTCTTTGTTGATGACTGTCTTCTTTTGACAAGGGCGTGGGTAGCAGATGCACAGGCCCTCAGAAGGGTGTTGGTCGACTAATGCGCTGCGTTTGGGTAGAGAGTGAATGTCTAGAAGTCCACCATTTCCTTCAACCCTAGCACGACGCTTGGGGTTAGACGGAGGATCCGGAGGATTTTGGGGATACCAGAGCAGGATGGGACCTGGAGCTACTTGGGCATATCGATCATAGGTAGGAGGCTGCGGGCATCTGAGTGCACTGGGTTAGTGCAACGGATCCAAAGTAGGTTGGAGGGATGACAGGCAGTGTCTCTATCTATGATTGGTAGACTGACGCTGATCAGTTCTGTACTAGGCTCCATTCCCATCTATCACATGGCAAAAGCGGTGGTGCCGAGACAGTGCTGATGAGGATTGAGCGGCTAATGTGGGGCTTCCTATGGGGCTTGTATGGAGCAGGTCACGGGGTGCACCTAGTGGCATGGGAGAGCGTTTGCCTTCCATACCGCGAGGGTGGCCTTGGGATACTATCTCTCTTGGTGAGGCAGGAGGCGCTCATTGCCCGGCATGCAGTCTGGTTCATTTTGGAGCCGCAGGGGTTCTGGAGCCGGACCATGGTAGCTCGCTATGGGTGGGTGGGCCTTGAGGTGCCGGCCTGGGAAGAGCGAAGATGTTACTTCTTGTGGCCTGAGATAGCAAGGTACCTGCCTATTGTATTGGCACACAGTAGATGGTTGATAAGCGATGGGCGGAGCATCGATATGGCTGGCGACCCGTGTGTAGATGCCCTCTCCTTGCGGTATTGGCCAACTACGGTGAGCGTCGAGGTAGCGGAGGGCCTGCGTGTATGTGATCTCCTTGTCTCCGAGTCGGCTGCGTGGGACGAGGCTAGGCTACTTTAGCATTTCGGGGAGCATCTTGAGGAGAGGGTCCAATCTCTCCTGGTACTAGGGTGTGCAGGTCCAGATATTCGGTTTGGAGTACCTCGAATACTACTATCGTCAGGGTGGGTGTTAAGTGTACATCTGTGCACATTTTAGCACTCTTTTGGACCTAATTCTCTAAAGTTCTCCTGCATATAACTCTTAAAAAGATGTATTTCTTTATTTTGGTTTTCTTATTGTAATTGAAGGTCCTTCCGGGCCAAGCCCACCTAAAACCTGGGTCACTTCCTATCTTTCCACTGCATCATCACGATTCATCCCTATTGTTATGGACAGAAGTTCATCTCAACCAACTGCGATCAGGCACATTTTCAACTATAGATCCATTCTCTTTGCACCACTCTCACTTCATCACAAAAGAGAAGATCTTTTTAGCACCCAATCCCATGAACAATGTGTTAGATGTATGCCCTAGAAGCCAATCTGGCTGACACATTGTTAATTCTAGGGACATAATTTTGTACTTGACTATTTATTATTGAATAAATAAAAGGCATCTTTTCATTCATATTATTTATGTGTCTATGAATCGTCCAAGAAATTAATAAGATGATGATACATATTCTCAAGAGTTGAGAATTTGAGCCATGTATCATTGGTGATTAATTTCTAAATGCTCCTGATCAATGAATCATCACGAGGACGGTGATCGATCCGATCAGTGCACAGATCACTTTCCTTCTGGATGGACGAGACTTGAGTCCACAGTGTAGGACACTGAAGTGATAGTGCAGGTGCTTGTTAGAGAACAAGGGTACTGAGCGTGACCAAGACAAGAAGTCACTTGGATGTCTATCCACTCGTCAGTGATTTGCTTGATGTTGCAGTAGTGTGACTGGTCCTTTGACCTGCGGTGCTTCGGCTACTCACAGTGAGGTTATTGTAGTTTGACTGCACACATACATGGTCTCTAGCCATATGGGTCTATGCAGTGTAGATTGGCTGCAGTAGGTTCACTGTAGGAGTAGGGTATGCACCTACAAGGAATCTATCGACCTTGATAGAAGAGGAGTGATCCTATGTGATTTGTTAGACTGAGTTCTAAGACCTTGGCCAGGGCAGTAATATAAAGTGGAGAAAGAGTTTTCCACTATCGAACTCGAGTCGAATAAATTTTGACATATGACAAACGATGGGGTTTGACGAGTTGTCCATGACCTCCGTCCTGTAGGGATCCACGATAGTAGGACTGTATCACATGGTAACTGCACCTAGAGGTTCATCTTTCTATTCTACTGGGTAGCCACTACATGCTGCTAGGTGTCACTGGTGGATGGTGGGACTCACAGGGATTATCTCGATGATCGATAAACCCTAATGAGTTGAGTTGGAATCGTTCCAACCCATTGAAAGGAGTTTTCAATGATATAGTGATAGAGATCACAATATATCTCACTACTAGTCAGAGTAGAACCTATGGGGTCACACACTAGAAGTATTGACCGATCCGATGGTTGAAAAGTGATTATGAATCACAAGTAATCAATTCGATTGATATTCAGTTGAAGAAGGAACAAAGGGAATTAATTAATTGGACTTGAAACAAGAGTCCTACTTCGAGTAGGATTCCTAGAGTCCTAATTGGATTAGGACTGGGAATCCTAGTTGGAGTAGGACTAGGATTCCTACTTGGAATAGGATTCCTGCAATCCTAATGAGATTAGGAGTTTTGAATCAAAATTGGATTCCTACTTGGAGTAGGATTCCTAGAGTCCTAATCGGATTAGGACTTCGGATTCAAATAGAGTCCTAATTGGATTAGGACTAAAATTATATATGTCCTAATTTGGATTAGGGTTTCTTAAGTCACAATTAATTATTAGTCTAATGAATCAATAAGACTCCTAATTGGATTAGGATTGAAGAGTTCAATTGAGTCAAAATTGATTTAAGTTCTAATTGGATTAGGACTTACCTAGATTGGATCCAAATTGGTTCACCCTTGGGCTAAGCCTAATTGGATTAGGGCTTGACCACATTAGGGCATTCCAATCCCTACCTAATATGGATTAGGGTTTACCATGAGGAAGGGGATAAGCCCCTCCCCTTTCCACGTGGAGAAGGGAGAAGAGACGGCGCCCCCTCTTAGGAAAGACATCAAGAACTCCTAAATGTTTGGAGCTCCACATGTCTATAAAAAGGGACTTGTGGGCGGCACCTAGGGCATAGAAGAAGTCCTCTTCCTCCTTGCCGTACGCCTCCCTCTCCTCTCCTCTTGGTTCAGCCGCAAGCAAGGAAGATAAAAGCCAAAGGTGTTGGCGGCATCCTCTTCCTCCCTTCTTCCTTCCAACGCAGGGAAAAGAAAGAAGGCTGCGTAGGGATTCTTCTTCTTCCTCTTCTTCATCCTTCTTCTTCCTCCTCTCAAGCACAATCAAGGGTTGATTGAAAGAGAGGAAATCAGCCATCAAAAGAAGTCTTTGCAAGGGAGCTAGCACCCCGGGAAGACAAGAGAGCTTTGATCGGATCACTACTTCGTGTGGATACCCGTAGAGGCCGGACACTTGAACGGCTTCAAGCAAACCTTCATCCTAGACCACAAATTTCAGTTTGCGGTGATCATCTACCCGCACAAGGTGAAGATCTGATCTTCCTAAAGGTTTAAAAAATTTTAATTCTTATCTAACTACGAACGATTCATGAAACAACGTTCATGCGATGAACGTCGATCCTGCTTATGCCGATTCCGCTGCCATCTGAATCTTTTTGAAATATCAGCGGCATGGGCGGGTTCCCAACAGTGGTATCAGAGCCTAGGCTTCGTAGATTAAGGTAAGAATTAATTATCTAAAGGCTTATTAGATCTGAAAATTGAATGATCATGCATGCTGAAAATTTCTGCATGCAGATTTTTCAGGGGTGCTGATTTTTGCATGCTGATTTTTATGTGATAAAATGATGATTCTAATTGCGTTGTTAATGAGATTACAAAGTTTAGAATCATGATTAGCATGATCAGCAACCTATGTCATGATATAATCAGTTAGTTTTCAGATCTGAAAATTATAATTGTTGCATATGGTGATGATCATAGGATTCAAACCCTTTTGGTATCAAATGTAATGACCTGCGATGTGATCTGCAATGTCATGTAATTTTTCAGATGCTTGCATGCATCTTATTTGATGTTTTGAGAGGCCTGCGTGCCTCCTAAAAGGAGATGAAATTTATTTTTATTTTTATTTTACAATCTAGTTGTATTTGTGTGATGTGATGTACGTCAACGATCAAGTTGAAGACTAGGCATGAGATGAATAGGTGATTAAAGCGGTTGATGGCGATTGGATCAAGAGTTGATCAAGGATCGGATCAAGGAGGCTTGGAACCAATTCAAGAGTTGAAGACCAGTTGATCGATTGACGTGCATGTGCTTGTAATATGACATAACTAGAATCCATGATCATCACCTATTTAAAGTTTAGCTTTAATTATTGCTGCGATTATAACTGCCTGCAATGTGCCGTTTGCATGTGATGTGAATGTGAGTCGGGTAGATAGGTTACATGTGATGTAGCAAACCCAATTGAGACCTAAATCAAAACCTCCTCAATCAAGTCGAGAGTGAACCGACATGAGCAAGTCATATTAGATTAATTGATCTAATTGGTGTCTAGGAAAGCATGAAAGGTGGTTACTTAATTAGGACCTTACTCTCTGAGTAAGGGGAGCCTCCCACCTGCTTACCTGGCCAATTGTTCGATTACCTCTTATGAAGAGCTCAAGTTGCAAACACTAAGACCTGATTAACCAATATTAAGTCAATAGGTCTTCCACTGTAGTAGAGCTGCTAAGGCCTTTCTGATGTTGATTTGTCTCGGCTGGACACAGTGGTCAAGTTGCATCGGGGGGCTGGACCTCTCTATAGACATGAGATGTTGTAGGGTAAAGGTGGGGTTGGGCACCAATAACTGTTAGGTGAGGACCCAATGACGACTTTATTCCTACGGTTATATGGTGGGTCTGACTTAACTAAGAAATGGGACCAATAACTGTTAGGTGACGTTTTCATGGCTTAGAGACCAAGTTACACTGCAACATGCTTGAGAAGCATTGTACAAGAGTTGTACATTCATCAATCTATGTGTCACCAATAACTGTTAGGTGAGGTGGCATATAAATTGGTGGGACCGCAGTACCTACTAGAAACCCTAGTCGTGTGGGATTTCCGTTTCCCTACCAGGGGAGTGTGAGGGATTCGAGAAAATAGTGGGAGTTACATTTGTTCTAAAAGACCTTAGAACAGATTAGGATCAAGTACAAAAGTCTAACTAGAATCTTTACTCTCTGCAGATACAATGTCAGCTTCAAACCCTTTGACCCGTATTCTTGAGACCAACCGACTGACCGAAACCAATTACAAAGACTGGCTTAGAAACCTCAAAATTGTTTTGGACTGTGAGAAAATAGGCTACATACTCGATTCAGATATCCCCATACTACCAACACGTCCTACTGATGTTCAGCGTGAGATGCATAAAAAGTGGTTGGATGATGACATTAGAGTAAAATGCTATATGATGGCATCCATGTCAAATGAACTCCAATGCCAGCATGAAAATATGAAGACTGCTAGGGACATACTGGCACACCTGTAAGAGTTGTATGGTGAGCAGAGTCGCACAGCTCGTTTTGAAGTGTCCAAGAGGCTTTTCAAAACAAAGATGCGCGAGGGGCAGTCTGTCCATGATCACGGTCTGACTATGATCAAGGATCTGGAGGAGTTTGAGAAGCTCGGTATGGACATGCACAAGGAATTACAAGTGGATTTGATCCTACAGTCACTTCCTGATTCATTTGGTCAGTTTATAGTAAACTACCATATGAATAAGATTGAATGCACTAAGACTGAACTAATAAACATGTTGGTAACTGCTGAGGGAGCCTTGAAAGGTTCAAGGGGCAATGTCCTTGCTGCTGAGTTGACTTCTGGTTCCAAGAGAAAGTCTACTTGGAAGAAAAAGAAGCCTGCTAAGAAGCAGAAAAAGGACAAGAAGCCAAAGAAGGAAGTTCAAAAGAAAAGGACTAAGACAAAGGAAAATGTTTCCACTGCAATGTCGACGGCCACTGGAAGAGAAACTGTCCTTTATACCTCGAGAGCCTGAAGAACAAGAAAGGTGACATACCTTCAGAAGGTATAGACTTGCTCATTATTGAAACTAATCTAACGGTTTCTTCTACTTCTAGTTGGGTTATAGATTCTGGTTCTAGTGCTCATTTGTGCACTACTATGCAGGGTCTAAAGGAAAGTAGAAGGCTGGCGGAAGGTGCGGTAACCCTTCGGGTTGGCAACGGGGCAAAAATTGCTGCTGTGGCTGTGGGCACCTACCATCTGCGACTACCGTCTGGATTTAGTTTATTACTTAGAGACTGCTATTATGTACCTGCTGCTAGCAAAAATTTGATTTCTGTTTCATGTCTAGCACAGGAAGGTCATGTTTTTATATTTGACAAAGACTGCTGTTCTATTTATTTCAGAAATAAAATAGTTGCACGTGGTTTCATGATCGACAGTCTCTATCATTTACATATGGATGTATCTGTGAATGTTACCGAGCAAGAAGTGAGTGCCAAAGGATCCAAAAGATCTAGAGATGAGATAAACCAAAAATATTTGTGGCACCTCAGACTTGGCCATATTGGAGAGGATAGGATGAACAAAATGGATAAAGATGGGCTTCTCGGCTCATTGACTTCCGAGTCATATCCAGTTTGCGAGTCCTGTCTTCAAGAAAAAACGGCTAGACTGCCCTTTGTAGGACATGGGGAGAGGACCACTGAAATACTTACCCTAGTACATACAGATGTATGTGGCCCATTCGATGTGCTAGCCAGGGGACGTTATTCATACTTCATTACCTTTACCGATGATGATTCACAGTATGGGTATGTGTATCTTATGAGACACAAGTCTGAATCTTTTGAAAAGTTCAAAGAGTTCAATAATGAAGTAGAAAAACAAACTGAAAAACCTCTTAAGGCTCTTCGATCAGATCGAGGAGGAGAATACCTTAGTGGGGAATTTCGGGACTATCTCAAGGAAAACGGCATAGTCTCACAGTGGACACCTCCAGGTACACCTCAACTCAACGGAGTGTCAGAGAGGAGGAATCAGACCCTATTGGATATGGTCAGGTCCATGATGAGCTTCACTGATTTACCTATGTTTCTTTGGGGAGATGCCTTACCGCAGTATATCTACTGAATAGAGTTCCTTCTAAATCCGTTCCTACCACACCGTATGAGATATGGCATGGTAAGAAACCAAGTCTTGGTCATCTCAAGATTTGGAGATGTCCGGCCCACTTCAAGAGACTACAGGCAGACAAGTTAGAGACTAGGACCATAAGTGCTCGTTTTATAGGATATCCTAAAGAGTCATTAGGATACAATTTTTACATCTCAGAGGATCACAATGTGTTTGTGAGCCGTCATGCCATCTTCTTAGAAAATCAGTTTATCCTTGATAGAGGCAGTGGGAGGAAAATTGAGCTTGAAGAGAAAGTCTCTGAAAAGCAACGAGTCATGGATCCTATTGAACCCATTCATACAGAGCCAGTACACGATGTCCCTCGACCACCTCGTAGATCTAGTAGGGTCTCCCATCCTCCCGATAGATACTTAGGTATAATAGAAGAGGATACCGAGGAAATGTTCCTAGTGGGAGATAGGGATCACATACAGGATCCCAAAACCTACAACGAGGCGATATCTGATAACGATTCCGAGAAATGGTTGGAAGCTATGAAGTCAGAGTTAGACTCCATGCATTCCAACCAAGTCTGGACCTTAGTAGACCCACCAGAAGGTATTGTACCTATTGGATGCAAATGGATCTACAAAAGGAAGATAGGTTCGGATGGAGAGGTAGAGACCTATAAGGCAAGGCTTGTGGCGAAAGGGTATAGTCAGCGCGAAGGCATTGACTATCAGGAGACCTTTTCACCTGTAGCCATGCTAAAATCCATCCGAACATTGCTTGCCATTGCAGCATTTCATGATTATGAAATCTGGCAGATGGATGTGAAAACTGCTTTTCTGAATGGATATCTTGATGAAGATATCTATATGGAACAGCCTTTGGGTTTCACTTCCAGTGATGGAGATCACAAGGTCTGCAAGCTGCAAAGGTCCATCTATGGACTAAAGCAAGCGTCTCGGAGTTGGAACACTCGTTTCGATGACGCAATCAAAACGTTTGATTTCATCAAAACGAAGAGGAACCGTGTGTTTACAAAAAGGTTAGTGGGAGCGCTGTCATATTTCTTGTACTGTACATGGACGACATCCTACTGATAGGGAATGATATTCCCATGCTAACCTCGGTCAAGGTCTGGTTGTCAAAAGAATTCTCCATGAAAGACCTTGGGGAAGCATCCTATATTTTGAGAATAAAGGTCTATAGAGATAGATCTAAAAGGATGCTTGGCCTTTCACAGAAGATGTACATAGAGGAGGTGCTGAAGAGGTTCAGCATGGAAAACTCCAAGAGGGGTCTCTTACCCCTTAGGCATGGAATTCATCTCTCCAAGAAGATGTGCCCGAACACATCTGAAGAGATTCAACGCATGAGCAAGATTCTCTATACATCGGCAATAGGAAGCCTCATGTATGCCATGCTATGTACACGACCTGATATAGCTCTTGCTGTGAGTGTCACAAGCAGATATCAGTCGAATCCAGGTGAAGAACACTGGACAGCTGTGAAGAATATTCTTAAGTACTTGAGAAGAACTAAAGATTTATTCTTGGTTTTTGGAGGATCATCAGAGTTAAAGGTAGAAGGATACACAGATTCAGACTTCATGACTGATGTCGATGATAGGAAGTCAACATCTGGATATGTGTTCTTGTGTAATGGTGGTACGGTGAATTGGAAGAGTTCTAAACAACCGATCATTGCTGATTCTACTATGGAAGCTGAATACATCGCCGCCTCTGAAGCTGCTAAGGAAGGCTTCTGGTTCAAAAAATTCATTGCAGAGTTGGACGTGATGACATCAGATGCCATTGCACTCTACTGCGATAATAATGGCGCCATAGCCCTTGCTAAGGAGCCAAGGTCTCATCAGAAGTCTAAGCACATAGAGCGGCGCTTCCATCTCATACGCGACTATGTTGAGAAGAAATTGTAGAGGTGCAGAGAGTAGACTCCGCAGATAACGTGGCAGACCCGTTTACTAAGCAGCTAAGTCAGCAAAAGACTGAAGCCCACCTTGAGAAAATGGGGCTTAGATATATGACTGATTGGCTTTAGTGCAAGTGGGAGATTGTTAGATGTATGCCCTAGAAGCCAATCTGGCTGACACATTGTTAATTCTAGGGACACAATTTTGTACTTGACTATTTATTATTGAATAAATAAATGGCATCTTTTCATTCATATTATTTATGTATCTATGAATCGTCCAAGAAATTAATAAGATGATGATACATATTCTCAAGAGTTGAGAATTTGAGCCATGTATCATTGGTGATTAATTTCTAAATGCTCCTGATCAATGGATCATCACGAGGACGGTGATCGATCCGATCAGTGCACAGATCACTTTCCTTCTGGATGGACGAGACTTAAGTCCACAGTGTAGGGACACTGAAGTGATAGTGCAGGTGCTTATTAGAGAACAAGGGTACTGAGCGTGACCAAGACAAGAAGTCACTTGGATGTCTATCCACTCGTCAGTGACTTGCTTGATGTTGCAGTAGTGTGACTGGTCCTTTGACCTGCGGTGCTTCGGCTACTCACAGTGAGGTTATTGTAGTTTGACTGCACACATACATGGTCTCTAGCCATATGGGTCTATGCAGTGTAGATTGGCTGCAGTAGGTTCACTGTAGGAGTAGGGTATGCACCTACAAGGAATCTATCGACCTTGATAGAAGAGGAGTGATCCTATGTGATTTGTTAGACTGAGTTCTAAGACCTTGGCCAGGGCAGTAATATAAAGTGGAGAAAGAGTTTTCCACTATCGAACTCGAGTCGAATAAATTTTGACATATGATAGACGATGGGGTTTGACGAGTTGTCCATGACCTCCGTCCTGTAGGGATTCATGATAGTAGGACTGTATCACATGGTAACTGCACCTAGAGGTTCATCTTTCTATTCTACTGGGTAGCCACTACATGCTGCTAGGTGTCACTGGTGGATGGTGGGACTCACAGGGATTATCTCGATGATCGATAAACCCTAATGAGTTGAGTTGGAATCGTTCCAACCCATTGAAAGGAGTTTTCAATGATATAGTGATAGAGATCATAATATATCTCACTACCAGTCAGAGTAGAACCTATGGGGTCACACACACTAGAAGTATTGACCGATCCGATGGTTGAAAAGTGATTATGAATCACAAGTAATCAATTCGATTGATATTCAGTTGAAGAAGGAACAAAGGGAATTAATTAATTGGACTTGAAACAAGAGTCCTACTTCGAGTAGGATTCCTAGAGTCCTAATTGGATTAGGACTGGAAATCCTAGTTGGAGTAGGACTAGGATTCCTACTTGGAATAGGATTCCTGCAATCCTAATGAGATTAGGAGTTTTGAATCAAAATTGGATTCCTACTTGGAGTAGGATTCCTAGAGTCCTAATCGGATTAGGACTTCGGATTCAAATAGAGTCCTAATTGGATTAGGACTAAAATTATATATGTCCTAATTTGGATTAGGATTTCTTAAGTCACAATTAATTATTAATCTAATGAATCAATAAGACTCTTAATTGGATTAGGATTGAAGAGTTCAATTGAGTCAAAATTGATTTAAGTTCTAATTGGATTAGGACTTACCTAGATTGGATCCAAATTGATTCACCCTTGGGCTAAGCCTAATTGGATTAGGGCTTGACCACATTAGGGCATTCCAATTCCTACCTAATATGGATTAGGGTTTACCATGAGGAAGGGGATAAGCCCCTCCCCTTTCCACGTGGAGAAGGGAGAAGAGACGGCGCCCCCTCTTAGGAAAGACATCAAGAACTCCTAAATGTTAGGAGCTCCACATGTCTATAAAAAGGGACTTGTGGGCGGCACCTAGGGCATAGAAGAAGTCTTCTTCCTCCTTGCCGTACGCCTCCCTCTCCTCTCCTCTTGGTTCAGCCGCAAGCAAGGAAGATAAAAGCCAAAGGTGTTGGCGGCATCCTCTTCCTCCCTTCTTCCTTCCAACGCAGGGAAAAGAAAGAAGGCTGCGTGGGGATTCTTCTTCTTCCTCTTCTTCATCCTTCTTCTTTCTCCTCTCAAGCACAATCAAGGGTTGATTGAAAGAGAGGAAATCAGCCATCAAAAGAAGTCTTTGCAAGGGAGCTAGCACCCTGGGAAGACAAGAGAGCTTTGATCAGATCACTACTTCGTGTGGATACCCGTAGAGGCCGGACACTTGAACGGCTTCAAGCAAACCTTCATCCTAGACCATGAACTTCAGTTTGCGGTGATCATCTACCCGCACAAGGTGAAGATCTGATCTTCCTAAAGGTTTAAAAAGTTTTAATTCTTATCTAACTACGAACGATTCATGAAACAACGTTCATGAGATGAACGTCGATCCCGCTTATGCCGATTCCGCTGCCATCTGAATTTTTTTGAAATATCAGCGGCATGGGCGGGTTCCCAACACAATGGCTGAAATTACGGCTGAAATTACTGTTCATATGAATAGTGTTGCGTGAAGAAACTATTCATATGAATAGTATTACGTGATGACACTGTTCATATGAACAGTGTTACGATACTAAATAGTTTCTTCACCGTTCTTCTTCTTCTTCCTCCCGTGCTCCCAGGTTTTCCAACTTCAGCAGCAGCCATGGATCACTCTCCTGCGGATCAGCATCCGCGCCGTCCATCTTCCACGGATCACCTTCTAGATCAGCCTCTCGCGTCCACATTCGCAGCATGTTCCTAGCTCAAAGATTCCAGATCAGCCTCCACGTCACCCTGATGCATTTCAGCCTCTCAGCATCCCGTGGCCCAAAGAAGGAAATCCACCTCCTCCTCTCAGCTTCTTCCGTCGATTCCAAGCCATGATCCCTTCCTCCCGTCGATCCCGCGGTGCCCCTATTCTGGATTTAGGATTTCCAGCATCCCGTGCGTCCACCCCCAGCATCCCGGACGACCCCCTTGATGAGAGCACAAAAGTGCGATCTACACATCACTTAAATTAGTATTATTGTTAGCAAATAATGATAAAAGTGCTATATTAATATTATATTTTTGTGAGATGCAGGTGATCGTAAATCAAAGCTAAAATGTGTATTGGGTTCAAAAAGATGCATCACCGCAGGTGACCAACCAATTGCATGGGTCAACTCCAGTTGCACACTAGAAGGAGGCTAAGTTCAGCCGTCCAGTTCACTGCAACCAAATCCCAGCAGCAGCAGCCCGTGCATCTCATCCCGATGGAGCCCTCGTGCAGCCCATCCTTTTCTCCCACGAGTGATCCACAGCGTTCGCGAGCACCTCCAGCCATTCGCATGTGGATTTTCCAAGTCTCACCCATCCGCGAGTCCAAGCTTCATTTTCAAGCCGTCTACGCCCCATTCTGCTTCTCCCGAGCGTCCCAGAGTGCGACCCCTCATCCCGTGTCCGTGCAACCTCCCAGCATCCCGAATCTCAGCTTCCTTCCGCATCTTCCTCGCATTCCTCGCATTCATCCGAGTCCCAGCAAAGCCCAGATCTTCCCTTCCACATCCCATGCTTCAAGATCCACGATCAAATCACCTAGGCGATCGCAATCTTTCGGAATCTTAGGTCCCCACGTCCGCGCTTCATCTTTCGCGTGCAATCTAGTCATCCCGTCCGCTCATCCCGTTCACCTCACGAGTCCTAGCTTCCTCCACCGTCCACCTCTTCTGGATTTGCAGTCATTTGAATCCCATCGCGCGTCCAATGTCCTGCTATCAGCTCCTCCGCTCCGCTTCTTCCGCCTATCCTTCTATGGATCAGCTTCTCCGCGTCCGGGATACTTGGCGGCCAGCATGAAAGGAGCATCCCGTTCGTCCATTCATGCGGCTCTCCAGGTTGTACCGTGTGGATGAAGGGATCCATCGTAGGGTATAGAAGGGGGCTCCCTCGGGTGAAAAGAGGATCATCTCTCTCGGCTGGGGAGTTCTCATTCTAAAAAAACAGAGGAGGGAAGAAAAAGGAAAACAGGGGATGCCCTGTTTCCGAAAAGAAAAAGAAAAAAAAAAGAAGAAAGGAGGCTAATGGTTGAAATGATCGGCTAAAGTCCTAGGTGATGGGTGAAGGAAGATCCTCTGATGTACCGAGTTCATGATGTAAATTCTGCTCCTTTGCTTTATACGATTTATCTTTTTGAGTATGTCATGATTCTTATATGTTCAAAATTATTTTATGATTTATGCTTATTGATACATGTCTTCCTCGATTATTTGATTCATCGTTGATGTTATAAGGCACGTTGAATACTTAGAAAGAGAATTCGTGTTATCAAGAGCATACTCCATAATTAAATTTTATCTGCTTATAATTCTAAAAAACACAAAAGAATCATAGAATTTATCGCATGAATTTGATATTATCAAAGGAGATTCTGGATCCCTACACCATCTTAATCTATCCAAACTTTCATTCTCTATTTACTGATTTAATTTCTGTTTGCAAAACATCATCTTAATCCACAAATTTTTTGAATTAATTAATCTAAAATTATACTAAATAATCTGATATATATTTCGTTCCCTGAGGATTCGACCTCGGACTTTCGAGAATTTATTACTTGTACGATTCTCCTATACTTGGGAGATTAGTTTCGCGAAAGAATTTTTGCGAATGCGTCAAGTTTTTGGCGCCGTTGCCGAGAAATGGCTGAGTTATTAGTATAATTTTAGATTTAATTAGTAACTTAATAGTTAGGTTGAACCTTATAGTAAAACTAAAACTTTAAAAAAAATCTTTACTGCTATTTTTATTCCCTGCACAGTCTGCATCAAACTCTGATATCAGAGTAATTCACCATGTGATTGGACTCAAATTTGGTGGGCTGGTGCAGAACGCTTGTTTCGTTCATCTGAACGGTCGGATTGACTTTTTGAGACTTTTAAGACTATTAGATTAATATCAAACCTTGCTGCTATCTGTTTTGAATTTTCTGTGTTTAATTTTTTTTTTAGAATCAGAATTTTATTGTTATCATATCTCATTAACCTTTGTTGCTAATTGAAAATTGATAAAAACTTTAAGAAAAGATCAAGGGTGATCATTTAGAAAAAAATTAAATTAAATTTTGTATGCTAGGTTAGAATAGGGACAACACCGGGCGTCTGAATCGAAATTTTTTTGACAATTCCTTATATCATATTATTGAAACTCTTTCGCAAAATCTCAGATCTGGTGAGATGGCTAATGACGTTGTAGGAAGTCACCATGGTGATAAAGGTAAATCCCCAGTCATGACACTTCGACAATACTTACACCTTACTAGGACTAGTCAACCTTCATGCATGATTATTTCTGAAAACGTAGGACACTTTGAAATCAAACTAGGGGTAATTCAATTGCTGCCCAAGTATCATGGGATGGAATCCGAAAATCCTTATCTTCACCTTAAGGATTTTGAGAAAATTAGCATCAGATTTAGAGTGCCAAATGTATCGGAAGACGTTCTTAAATTGACCTTATTTTCTTTTTCCTTAAAGGATAAAGCTAAAACATGGCTGAACTCCTTGAGACCTAGATCGCTAGGAACATGGCATGATATGCAAAGAGAATTTTTGAAAAAAAATTTTCCCGCACAAAGGACTAACTTTTTGAAAAAGCACATTAGTAATTTCCAACAAAAAGACCATGAAATTTTATGAATGCTGGGAGAGATTTAAAAAGTTGCTTCTCTCTTGTCCTCATCACGGGTTTGAAATATGGAGAACCATTAGTTTCTTTTACGAAGGGTTGTCTCCACAGTTAAAACAATTTGTAGAGACCATGTACAATGGTTTATTTTCGGAAAAGCAACCCGATGAGGCATAGGACTATTTAGACTCTCTCGCAGAGACTGCACAATTATGGAATATAGGAGATAGAGTGAATAAACCTTTGCCTAAGCCTACTAGCATTGGACCCAGGGGCCTTTACAACCTTAGTACTCAGGATGATATTCAGGCTAAAATGGCAGCCCTTACTAGGAAGGTAGAGGAAATTGAACTTAGAAGGATTGAACCCGTCAAGACCATAGAACATAACAACGAGTGTTGTAGGATTTGTGAGATACCTGGCCATCTCACCACTGATTTGCCCACAATACCCGCATTCAAGGAAGTCTTGCACGATCAGGCCAATGTTATGAATACATATCAAAAATTTTTAATAATCCTTTTTCAGATACTTACAACCCTGGATGGAAGAACCATCTAAATTTCAGGTGGAGGAATGACCAACCTCAACCAGTACATTACCCAACTCCTCCACCTCCGCAACCCCATTATGCACTCACACCCCCTCAAAAACCCAGTCTCGAAGAAACTTTGCAATCTTTCATACAAGGTCAAGCCAAAATCAATAATGAAATAAGAAATCAACTGACAACGCTGACCACTGCTTTAAGTTCTCAAAAGAAGGGTAAGCTACCAGCTCAACCACAACCTAACCCTCAAGTCTACGGCGGTAGCAATGCATCATCTTCAACTTCACATAAGGAACAAACGAAGAGTATAATAACTTTGCGAAGTAGAAAAGTTATTGACTGACCAGTCTCCCAGATCAAACACAAGTCATACTTGATTTAGACCCTCCTAAGACAAAAGAAAAGGATAACGAAGAAACCGAAGCACCAACATCTGCTGAAAAATTCGAATGTCCTTTTCCAGCACCATTTCTGCAAAAATTAAAGCCCTTGCAAAAGCTTGAACCAAACTCTGAAATTCTTGAGCTTTTTAAGCAAGTAAAAATCAATGTACCTCTTCTTGATGCAATCAAACAAGTGCCTTCATATGCAAAATTTTTGAAGGATTTGTGCACTGTCAAGCGTCGGTTAAATGTTAAGAAGAAGGCATTTCTGGCTGAAAATGTGAGTGCGATTTTACAGCATAACATTCTCTCTAAATATAAGGATCCAGGTTGCCCAACTATCTCGTGCATCATTGGCAATTTTAGGATTGAGCGAGCATTGCTAGATTTAGGAGCGAGTGTAAACTTGTTGCCATATACGGTATATGAGCACTCAATTTGGGTGAGTTGAATCCAACAACTATCACCTTACAATTAGCTGACAGGTCAGTGAAGGTCCCTAGAGGGATTATCGAAGATGTGTTGGTCCTAGTAGATAAGTTCTATTTTTCTGTCGACTTTATTGTACTGGACACACATCCGGCTTCCAATTCACCATCTCAGATTCCGGCCATTTTAGGACGTCCATTCCTTGCAACTTCTAATGCATTGATCAATTGTAGGAATAGTGTTAGAAGCTTTCTTTTGGCAATATGACCTTGGAACTGAACATCTTTAGTATAAGCAAACAACCCAGTGATCATGAAGAAAGTAAAGAGGTTGAATAAGTTGAAACCATTGCGGAAGAATATCTTTTTAAATAAACATTTACTGAATCGGCTGACAATGGTTTAATAGATTGGTGTTCTGACGGTACTGCTGATGATGTGGTCCCACCTATTTTAGATAATTCGGATGTCATCATGGTCAATGGGTGGAGACCGAGAATAGAGGAATTCGGGCAGTTGCCCTCACAAGGGACAAAAATTGTACAACCTCGAAAACAAGTACCAATAGTTGAGCTGAAACCCTTACCAAGGAAACTCAAGTATGCCTTTCTTGGACCCGATAACACTTTTTCCGTAATTATCTCAACTGAGCTCGATAATGATCAAGAAGGGAAATTACTTACGGTCCTAAAGAGTCATAAAGAAGCGTTTGGATGGTCGATTGCAGACTTAAAGGGGATTAATCCTTTGATTTGCATGCATCGGATATATTTGGAGGATAATACGAAAACCACAAGGCAAATGCAGCATAGGCTAAATCCTACAATGAGAGATGTAGTTAAAATAGAAGTCCTTAAGTTGCTTGATGTGGGTATTATTTATCCGATTTTCGACAGCAAGTGGGTGAGTCCTACTCAAGTCGTGCCCAAGAAAGTAGGTCTGACGGAAATCGAAAATGAGCAGGGTGAGTTAGTTCCGACTCGCGTTCCGATGAGTTGGCGCATGTGTGTTGACCACCGAAAATTGAATTTGGTCACTAGGAAAGATCACTTTTCCCTACCCTTCCTAGACTAAGTTTTGGAAAGAGTTGCAGGACACAAATTCTATTGTTTTCTCGATGGCTATTTTGGGTACTACCAAATCAAAATTTTACCTGAGGATCAAGAAAAAACTACTTTCACTTGTCCTTTTGGTACATTTGCTTTCCGACAAATGCCATTCGGGTTGTGTGATGCACCTGCAATATTCCAAAGGTGTATGCTAAGTATCTTTGAAGATATGAACGAAAAATTTTTAGAAGTGTTTATGGATGATTTCTCTATTTTTGGCGATTCTTTTGATGATTGTTTATTACATTTACAAGGTGTCTTAGCTCGGTGTATAGAAAAGAATTTGATACTGAATTGGAAGAAATGCCACTTCATGGTGTCGAAGGGAATTGTCCTAGAACATATTATTTCATCGAAGAGCATGAAAATTGATAGAGCTAAGATTGACTTAATCGCCAAGCTACCTGCACCCAAGACGGTTTGAGATGTTAGATCATTTTTGGGTCATGCCGAATTTTATAGGAGGTTCATCAAGGACTTTAGTGTCATAGCTCGACCATTATGTAACCTCCTATCCCTCGATACACCGTTCAATTGGAATGAAACCTGTCAAGAGGCATTCGAAAAGTTGAAGTCTATGCTTAGCACTGCACCCATCGTGCGACCACCCGATTGGTCATTACCTTTTGAGATCATGTGCGATGCTAGCGACTATGCGATTGGAGCTATCTTAGGACAACGCAAGGATAATAAGCCATATGTCATTTACTATGCAAGCAAAACCTTAAACGATGCTCAAATGAATTACACCACCACCGAGAAGGAATTTGTTGTCCAGATAGACAACCCAAGAGGGGGGGTGAATTGGGTTTTAAAATAATTTTGCAATTAAAACGTTGTGGATGACTAATTAATGCTTTACCAAGATGATTAATTAATTGCTATGTGCTGTGAATGAAATGAGAGTAAAAGAAAGAGACAAACAATCACAAAAACAAGGCTTTTATAGTGGTTCGGAGCTAACCCTTGCTCCTACGTCCACTCCCCAAGTCTCACTTGGGAATTCACTATAACCCCTTGGATTACAGCCGGTTGTTTTACAAGCTCACAACCAAACTTGTTGTTTTACGAGCTCACAACGAACTTGGTCGGTTTTTCCTGGCTCACCGACTAGAACCACCCTGATTGTTTTTTCGGGATCACAATCGAACCCTTACACGTTGGTTTTACACTCGGCTTACCAACCAACCTCTACACCCTTGATTCAATCCCCCGATTGAACCAAGCAAAGACAAGATGGAAATAATGACAACAAACAGAAAAACAGAGCTTCTCAAAAGCAGATAAATAACAATATAAACTAGAGAGAAGTTAAGAGCCCTCAAACACGTTTGAGTTGGAGTAGAGTAGGGCTTCTTGAACTTCGGGTCTCCTCTTGAATGTCTGGTCGACTTGAATGCAGGAGGAGATCTCTTTCAATGTTTGGGAAGAGGTAGTTGGATGGAGTTATGGCGCTCTTCCCTCTTTTCGTTGAAAAAACCACTTGCAGAGAATGAATGCTTGATTACTTTGAATGGAATGGTGTGTCTCTACCTTGCTACAGTCCTCTGTGGCTATTTAAGCCATCCCCCACGGAAACTAGCCGTTAGACACCTTTTTCTGCCCGTTCTGCACACTCTGCACAACCTGACAATATGTCCGTTGGGGGTCGGAGTCGACTCGCGCGATCAGGAGTCGACTCGGCTGTAGCGGGAGTCGACTCATGCTTTTCTGGAGTCGACTCGGCAACTGTTCCGGGTTTGAATTAAAGTAGCCTCTTCGACTGGGAGTCGACTCGTCTTGACCCGGAGTCGACTCGCCAACTTCTGGAGCTGACTTGGCATTTTCGGAGTCGGCTCATCTCATGAAATCCATGGAGCTAATTTTCAACTTGGCCCACTCGAGTCGACTCGACAATCCTGGGAGTCGACTCGGCGCTCAGAGCCCGAACTCCCGATCTTCTGTCTTTTGGCTCGTCCAGTCTTGGAGTCGACTCGAATTTCCCCGGAGTCGACTCGGCTCTCAGTTTCCGAAACATAGCCTTCTGCCTTTTTGGTGTAGCGCTGCCTTGGAGTCGACTCGAGCTGTCTGGGAGTCGACTCGGCTCTCAGAGACAGTAAATCGGTCTTCTGTCTTTTTGGGGTCGCGCTGTCTCGGAGTCGACTCGCGTATTGCGGGAGTCGACTCGAATCTCAGAGTCCGAAAACTCCTCTCTGACTTTTTGCCTTGTGTACCACTGAGAGTCGACTCTCGCTTTCTTTGGAGTCGACCTGTCAACCATCGGAGTTGACTCGCGTTCCACAGGAGTCGACTCGAATCTCAGGGTCGAAAATCGCTCTCTGACTTTTCTGTCTGTAACTCCTTGGAGTCGACTCATACTACTCCGGAGTCGACTCGGTAAACATCGGAGTCGACTCGCGCACTTCAGGAGTCGACTCGCTGACAGGTTTTGAGTTGATGCTTTCTGCTCGTCTGTCTGTTCTCAGTCGGAGTCGACTCGTAATGATCCGGAGTCGACTCGAGCCCGTGCCAGTGATTCTGATACGCTTGGAGTCGACTCGTAATACTCTGGAGTCGACTCGAGTCTCAGACTTTGGTTCAAACTGACTTCTTAACTTATCCAAAATATTATGAACCAAGTCTAGAAACACTTTAGACAAGATTTTCACTGAAACACTCAATTGAATTCATTAGTAAACAAGAGATATACTCAGATGCTTTGAGCTCATCAAAATCAAATAGGGTTATGATCAATCACTCCACAATCTCCCCCTTTTTGATGATGACAAAACATTGAGTATATGTAAAGTGAATTGCTCAATAAACAAGGAAATAAAATCCATAAATGAATTCAAGTGTCTGGTTATTTGATTTATCCAATCTTGAAAGGTGTGAAACAATAAATTTTGGAGTTAAGGCTCCCCCTTTCATTTGGAATTATATAAGCCTTCATATCATGCAATCAATTGTTTGGCTTATATATATTTAATGATTTAGCTTTCTTAAAAAATTCAGATTCTCCCCCTCAACATATGCATTCAACTTTGTTTTGATTCTCTGAATTTCCTTTTAATGCATTGAAGTTTTTGAACTGAAATTTTTGGTTTTTAGAGGGAAAATCTGACAATTTGTTCTTGAGTTGGATTCAACTAATCTCCGAATATCCTTTGAATAGATTCTGGAGATTACTCCATTAGGAGCCCCAACAGAGAGATAATGAGCCTCGAGGTACCAAATCCACTAAGAACAAATTATGTTTGAATTCTCATTATTCCTTTTATGTTGATTCCATTTACATATCTGTTAAGTATTTCTCCCCCTTTTTGTCATCATATCAAAAAGGAGGTAAGCAGAACAAACAATCACTTAGAGATCAAAGTGCACACAATTGAAGAGAATATGTCTACTCATTGTATTGATGTGTATGTAAATACATTTGAGAATACAATAAGTAAAGCAAAAAAGTACATGTCAAAATAACACAAAATGATCTAAGGCTTCCTCGAGGAGGATGCGGCTCCTCCTCTCGAGGATGTGGCTCCTCCTCTCAATCTGTTCTGCTCCATGAGGAGGGTGACCGCATCTGTAACATGCCCGAGCTGAGAGATAATGGACGAAGTGGCCCTGCTATGTGTAGTGGAGAGCTCGGTCACCGACTTCTGAAGTGCGTCCAGCTTGTCGATGAGCACGTTCGACAAGCGCTCGGCCCCCTGAGTAGTGGTGCTCATGTCCTTCCAGATGTCATCGCGCATCTTCCGAGTGATGCCCGTGACCTCACTCATACTGGAGAATTGAGCCTGGATCAGGCTCCGGACGTTGTAAATCTCTTCCCGTACATGGGCCGTCATCTCAGTCACGGCTGTCAAGGAAGGGACCAACGCTGACGAAGGTGCAGGAGTGGGAGCAGGCACTGAACCCCGGAGCTCCCGAAGTAGATCATCTCGCAGATCTCGGACAATCTCCTGCCGCAACTCCCGGAGTTGCTCAGAAGCGATCCGGACCTCCATGACCTGAGGAGCTGAGGAGGAGGGTCCGGCTGAGGTGGTAGGAGCAGAAGTGGAGGGAAAGTCAGGATAATCTGAGTCTGGCTCAGGACTAGGGGAATGTCTGGTGGTATGTGTGGAGGTGGAAGACTTCCTAACCCAGGTCCCCTCTACCTTCCGAAACCCCATCCTGTGTAGGGTCCCCGGACGCATGCGATCTATCCATCGCAATGCGCGAGAGGGTTCCCCCTCAGGAATGGGAATCTCGGCCTCCCTAAACAAAAGGGTGAACATCATGCCGTAGGGAGGGTGAGCCTAGGTCTATCTAGTGGCTCACATAGATATCTAAAAATAAGTTTTGGGAAGTTGACTGGGGTGTCCTGGAGAATATAGAACATAAGGGCGAGGTCCCTCTCAGAAACAAAGTCGAAGCGCCCAGTCTTCGAGAAGAGGGACCTAGACAGGATGCTCAGGAGGATCCGCACCTCAACTGGAAGTGAGCTAGCGGATACCTCATCCAAGGGGGACTGGGGTGGATGCCCTAGAATGGCCGTAAGGGCCTCAGTCCTATCCTCAGGGTGTGCGGATGCCACCCCAACTTGGGGAAGATGGAGGACCTGAGCAATGATATCCTCCGAAATGAATAATGGGACACCGGCTACCGTGCCCTCTATACCCCCATCGCCCCTATGGACGGTACCGTAGAACTTCCTAACTAGTTCAGGGTATGTGGGAAGATCTAAGGTGAGGAAATACTCTAAGCCCTGGGCCCTAAGTCTCTCTCCTATCGTAAAGCCCTCCCGGGAGAGATAGTCAAAATCGACGTATCTCCTGGTGGAGACCGCCTTCCCGGCGCACGGCCTCGAGGGAACCGCCCTCGGCGGGGAACGAGCCGGAGGTTGTGGCCTCGCGGGATCGTTCCGAGCCTTGGAACGTCGCTCGGTGCCGGTTGCAGGTTGGAGCCTCTTCCGGCTTGGGACAACGGTTTTACGAGGCATGGTCGACCTAGAATGGAGTAAAACGCTAATGGACGGTGAAAGGTCGACGGAAAAAGGCTTAGGGACGGCCGGAGACGATCTAGGAGTCGGCTCTAGGGTTTTGAACAGTGGCGGCGGTGAAAATAAGTATTTTCTAAACGATGGAGTTAGGGTTAAAAAGTCGGATCCCGACTGCGAGTCGACTCCTCTGAGTCGCGAGTCGACTCGCCCTCGAGTCGACTCCAAAATAGGCGCGAGTCGACTCTCCTTATGTGCCTGTTAACCTCGAGTCGACTCCCGTCTGTATGCGAGTCGACTCCCCCTCTGCTGCCATCGATCTCGAGTCGACTCTCGCAAATGCGCGAGTCGACTCCCCCTTACGAGCCGACTCTGAAACTTGCTCGAGTCGTCTCGAACTCTGGCACGCACCTAAAAATCATGCTATGTTCGTGCTGAATGAGGGAAAATCACTAAATTATGATCTGATTTGATGATCATTGAAACGAAACTCTATATTAATCACAATCTAATCATCAAAATCAAATGAATCTAGTGGAAAATACCACTAGGATGGATCAATCACTCCTAATCCCCTCCTAAGCACACTAAATCTCTCTTCACTTAGGGATTTTGTAAAAATGTCAGCTAATTGATCATCAGTACAAACAAATTGTAGTGACACATCACCATTCAGTACATGATCTCTTATGAAGTGATGTCTTATCTCAATATGTTTAGTTCTTGAATGCTGAATTGGATTCTTAGTTAGATTAATGGCACTTGTATTATCACAATTAATGGGTATTTTATCTTGTTTGATGCCATAATCTTCTAATTGTTGTTTGATCCATAAGATTTGAGCACAACAACTCCCGGCTGCAACATATTCAGCTTCAGCAGTAGATAATGCAACCGAGTTTTGTTTCTTGCTAAACCATGAGATTAAGTTTTCTCCTAGAAATTGACAAGACCCGCTGGTACTTTTTCTATCAAGTTTACATCCAGCAAAGTCTGAATCTGTGTATCCTATTAATTTTAGGCTAGATTCTTTAGAATACCATAAACCTATATTCTTAGTTCCTATTAGGTATTTAAAGATTCTCTTAACTGCAATTAGATGTGATTTCTTAGGATTAGACTGATATCTAGCACACATGCAAACACTAAACATGATATCAGATCTACTTGCAGTAAGATACAATAAAGATCCTATCATACCTCTATATAGTTTCTGATCTACAGATTTACCTGATTCATCTTGGTCTAATTTGCATGATGAGCTCATGGGGGTGCTGATTGACTTGTCCCCCTCCATATCAAACTTTTTAAGCATCTCCTTGATATATTTGGCTTGATTGATGAAGATGCCTCCTTCAGACTGTTTGATTTGAAGCCCGAGGAAGTAGTTCAGCTCTCCCATCATGCTCATCTCAAATTCACTCTGCATCAAATCAGCAAATTCTTCGCAGAGGCGATTGTTAGTAGCACCGAAAATAATATCATCAACGTAAATCTGCACTAATAACATATATTTGCTTTGCTTTTTCAGAAATAGTGTTGTATCTACATTACCCCTAGAGAACTCATGTTCTAATAGGAATTTGCTAAGTCTTTCATACCATGCTCTAGGTGCTTGTTTCAAACCATAAAGTGCTTTGTTCAATTTATAAACATGATTAGGGTATTGATGATTTTCAAAACCAGGAGGTTGTTCTACATATACCTCCTCATTAATATACCCATTTAAAAATGCACTTTTTACATCCATTTGAAATAGTTTGAAGTCCTTAGAGCATGCATATGCTAATAATAATCTAATAGCCTCAAGTCTAGCTACAGGAGCAAAGGTTTCATCAAAATCTATACCTTCTTCTTGATTATAGCCCTTTGCTACTAGTCTAGCCTTATTCCTTATGACAATTCCATTTTCATCAAGTTTATTTTTATAAATCCATTTAGTACTGTTACGGGGGAACTTAGCCACCATGCCCCACGTGACCGGCACGCGCGCCCAGGAAGACTACGGCTGCCCCTTGATCCAGCAATCCGACCTCGGGTCGGATATCTTCGGCTCCGCAGCCCGACCCCGAGTCGGCGGCCCCTTGGTCCAGCAATCCGACCCTGGGTCGGATATCTTCGGCTCCGCAGCCCAACCCCGGGTCGGCTGCCCCTTGATCCAGCAATCCGACCTCGGGTCGGATATCTTCGGCTCCGCAGCCCGACCCCGAGTTGGGTGCCCCTTGATCCAGCAATCCGACCCCAAGTCGGCAATCTCTTGACAACAACAGACTGTTCCCCTGAGGCACGCCGCGGCCCCCTGCTCCCCTACTCCCTGCAACGGCCGTATCCGGCGCTGCCCCACGATCCCCTGTAACAGCCGTACAAAGCGGAGCTCCACTACGCCCTGCCATGGCCGTACCCGGCGCTGCCCCACGACGCCCTGTAACGACCATGTCAGTGGCAACCCCCATCGTGCCACACGATGACCAATCCCCAGAAAAACCCCCCAGCCTGATATATATGCGGCGGGGGGGGGAGGGGAGGGTAAGAAAGATTTTCCAGAGTATCATCTTACCTGCTACCTCTCCTTCTCCTTCTCCTTCGATCTCCCCTGACTTGATCGTCGGAGGGCCCCCACTACCCTGGAGGTGGTGCGAGGCTTGCTTGCAGGTCTCCCGGCGGAAGGCGGAGCGCAACCGAAGTAATTCCAAGGGAACCCCATTCACACCGCTGTGCCAATCGTTCTCGGTTTGGACCCCCAGCGACAGTTGGCACTAG